>NC_041382.1:361459776-361597718 GCF_002162155.2 Triticum dicoccoides | reverse complement strand
ATGGGCCATATGGGCCTTAGTGGAGAGAGAGAGGGGCTGCCAGAGGTGGGCCGTGCGCCTCCTCCCCCCTGGTCCGAATTGGACTAGGAGAGGGGGGGGCGGCGCCCCCCTTTCCCTCTCCCTCCCCACTTCTTTCCCCCTCCTAGTAGGAGTCCTACTCCTACTAGGAGGCAGGGGGGCCTATAGGGACCGGCCGGCCTCCTCCCCTTGCTCCTTTATATACGGGGGCAGGGGGGCACCCCTACACACACAAGTTGATCTTCGTGATCATTCCTTAGCCGTGTGCGGTGCCCCCCTCCACCATATTCCACCTCGGTCATATTGTAGTGGTGCTTAGGCGAAGCCCTGCGACGGTAGAACATCAAGATCGTCACCACGCCGTCGTGCTGACGGAACTCCTCCCCGACGCTTTGCTGGATCGGAGCCCGGGGATCGTCATCGAGCTGAACGTGTGCTAGAACTCGGAGGTGTCGTAGTTTCAGTGCTTGATCGGTCGGGCCGTGGAGACGTACGACTACATCAACCAAACGCTTCCGTTGTTGATCTACAAGGGTATGTAGATCACACTCTCCCCTCTCGTTGCTATGCATCACCATGATCTTGTGTGTGCGTAGGAAATTTTTTGAATTTCCTACGTTCCCCAACAGTGGCATCCGAGCCTAGGTTTTATATGTTGATGTTATATGCACGAGTAGAACACAAGTGAGTTGTGGGCGATATAAGTCATACTGCTTACCAGCATGTCATACTTTGGTTCGGCGGTATTGTTGGACGAAGCGGCCCGGACCGACATTACGCGTACGCTTACACGAGACCAGTTCTCCCGACGTGCTTTGCACATAGGTGGCTTGCGGGTGACAGTTTCTCCAACTTTAGTTGAACCGAGTGTGGCTACGCCCGGTCCTTGCGAAGGTTAAAACATCACCAACTTGACAAACTATCGTTGTGGTTTTGATGCGTAGGTAAGATTGGTTCTTGCTTAAGCCCGTAGCAGCCACGTAAAACTTGCAACAACAAAGTAGAGGGCGTCTAACTTGTTTTTGCAGGGCATGTTGTGATGTGATATGGTCAAGACATGATGCTAAATTTTATTGTATGAGATGATCATGTTTTGTAACTGAGTTATCGGCAACTGGCAGGAGCCATATGGTTGTCGCTTTATTGTATGCAATGCAATCGCGCTGTAATGCTTTACTTTATCACTAAACGGTAGCGATAGTCGTGGAAGCATAAGATTGGTGTGACGACAATGACGCTACGATGGAGATCAAGGTGTCGCGCCGGTGACGATGGTGATCACGACGGTGCTTCGATGGAGATCACAAGCACAAGATGATGATGGCCATATCATATCACTTATATTGATTGCATGTGATGTTTATCTTTTATGCATCTTATCTTGCTTTGATTGACGGTAGCATTATAAGATGATCTCTCACTAATTATCAAGAAGTGTTCTCCCTGAGTATGCACCGTTGCGAAAGTTCTTCGTGCTGAGACACCACGTGATGATCGGGTGTGATAGGCTCTACGTTCAAATACAACGGGTGCAAAACAGTTGCACACGCGGAATACTCAGGTTATACTTGACGAGCCAAGCATATACAGATATGGCCTCGGAACACGGAGACCGAAAGGTCGAGCATGAATCATATAGTAGATATGATCAACATAGTGATGTTCACCAATGAAACTACTCCATCTCACGTGATGATCGGACATGGTTTAGTTGATTTGGGTCACGTAATCACTTAGAGGATTAGAGGGATGTCTATCTAAGTGGGAGTTCTTTAAGTAAATTAATTGAACCTAAATTTATCATGAAATTTAGTACCTGATAGTATCTTGCTTGTTTATGCTTGATTGTAGATAGATGGCTCGTGCTGTTGTTCCATTGAATTTTAATGCATTCCTTGAGAAAGCAAAGTTGAAAGATGATGGTAGCAATTACACGGACTGGGTCCGTAACTTGAGGATTATCCTCATTGCTGCACAGAAGAATTATGTCCTGGAAGCACCGCTGGGTGCCAGGCCTGCTGCTGGAGCAACACCAGATGTTATGAACGTCTGGCAGAGCAAAGCTGATGACTACTCGATAGTTCAGTGTGCCATGCTTTATGGCTTAGAATCGGGACTTCAACGACGGTTTGAACGTCATGGAGCATATGAGATGTTCTAGGAGTTGAAGTTAATATTTCAAGCAAATGCCCGGATTGAGAGATACGAAGTCTCCAATAAGTTCTATAGCTGCAAGATGGAGGAGAACAGTTCTTTCAGTGAGCATATACTCAAAATGTCTGGGTATAATAATCACTTGATTCAATTGGGAGTTAATCTTCCATATGATTGCGTCATCGACAGAATTCTCCAATCACTGCCACCAAGCTACAAGAGCTTCGTGATGAACTATAATATGCAAGGGATGAATAAGACTATTCCCGAACTCTTCGCAATGCTGAAAGCTGCGGAGGTAGAAATCAAGAAGGAGCATCAAGTGTTGATGGTCAACAAGACCACTAGTTTCAAGAAAAAGGGCAAAGGGAAGAAGAAGGGGAACTTCAAAAAGAACGGCAAGCAAGTTGCTACTCAAGAGAAGAAACCCAAACCTGGACCTAAGCCTAAAACTGAGTGCTTCTACTGCAAGCAGACTGGTCACTGGAAGCGGAACTGCCCCAAGTATTTGGCGGATAAGAAGGATGGCAAGGTGAACAAAGGTATATGTGATATACATGTTATTGATGTGTACCTTACTAATGCTCGCAGTAGCACCTGGGTATTTGATACTGGTTCTATTGCTAATATTTGCAACTCGAAACAGGGACTACAGATTAAGCGAAGATTAGCTAAGGACGAGGTGACGATGCGCGTGGGAAACGGTTCCAAAGTCGATGTGATCGCAGTCGGCATGCTACCTCTACATCTACCTTCGGGATTAATATTAGACCTAAATAATTGTTATTTGGTGCCAGCGTTAAGCATGAACATTATATCTGGATCTTGTTTGATGCGAGACGGTTATTCATTTAAATCTGAGAATAATGGTTGTTCTATTTATATGAGTAATATCTTTTATGGTCATGCACCCTTAAAGAGTGGTCTATTTTTGATGAATCTCGATAGTAGTGACACACATATTTATAGTGTTGAAGCCAAAAGATGCAGAGTTAATAATGATAGTGCAACTTATTTGTGGCACTACCGTTTAGGTCATGTCGGTGTAAAGCGCATGAAGAAACTCCATACTGATGGACTTTTGGAACCACTTGATTATGAATCACTTGGTACTTGTGAACCGTGCCTCATGGGAAGATGACTAAAACACCGTTCTCCGGTACTATGGAGAGAGCAACAGATTTGTTGGAAATCATACATACAGATGTATGTGGTCCGATGAATATTGAGGCTCGTGGCGGATATCGTTATTTTCTCACCTTCACAGATGACTTAAGCAGATATGGGTATATTTACTTAATGAAACACAAGTCTGAAACATTTGAAAAGTTCAAAGAATTTCAGAGTGAAGTAGAAAATCATCGTAACAAGAAAATAAAATTCCTATGATCTGATCGTGGAGGAGAATATTTGAGTTACGAGTTTGGTTTACATTTGAAAAATTGTGGAATAGTTTCGCAACTCACGCCGCCCGGAACACCACAGCGTAATGGTGTGTCCGAACGTCGTAATCGTACTTTACTAGATATGGTGCGATCTATGATGTCTCTTACTGATTTACCGCTATCATTTTGGGGACACGCTCTAGAGACGGCCGCATTCACGTTAAATAGGGCACCATCAAAATCCGTTGAGACGACGCCTTATGAACTGTGGTTTGGCAAGAAACCAAAGTTGTCGTTTCTGAAAGTTTGGGGCTGCGATGCTTATGTGAAAAAGCTTCAACCTGATAAGCTCGAACCCAAATCGGAGAAATGTGTCTTCATAGGATATCCAAAGGAAACTATTGGATACACCTTCTATCACAAATCCGAAGACAAGACTTTTGTTGCTAAGTTCGGAAACTTTCTAGAGAAGGAGTTTCTCTCGAAAGAAGTGACTGGGAGGAAAGTAGAACTTGACGAGGTAACTGTACCTGCTCCCTTATTGGAAAGTAGTGCATCACAGAAAACTGTTTCTGTGACACCTACACCAGTTGGTGAGGAAGCTAATGATGATGATCATGAAACTTCAGAACAAGATACTACTGAACCTCGTAGATCAACCAGAGTGAGATCCGCGCCAGAGTGGTACGGTAATCCTGTTCTGGAAGTCATGCTACTAGATCATGATGAACCTATGAACTATGAAGAAGCGACGGTGAGCCCAGATTCCGCAAAATGGCTTGAAGCCATGAAATCTGAGATGGGATCAATGTATGAGAACAAAGTATGGACTTTGGTTGACTTGACCGATGATCGGCAAGCAATTGAGAGTAAATGGATCTTCAAGAAGAAGACTGACGCTGACGGTAATATTACTGTCTACAAAGCTCGACTTGTCGCAAAAGGTTTTCGGCAAGTTCAAGGGATTGACTACGATGAGACCTTCTCACCCGTAGTGATGCTTAAGTTTGTCCGAATCATGTTAGCAATTGCCGCATTTTATGATTATGAAATTTGGCAGATGGATGTCAAAACTGCATTCCTGAATGCATTTCTGGAAGAAGAGTTGTATATGATGCAACCAGAAGGTTTTGTCGATCCAGAGGGAGCTAACAAAGTGTGCAAGCTCCAGCGATCCATTTATGGACTGGTGCAAGCCTCTCGGAGTTGGAATAAACGCTTTGATAGTGTGATCAAAGCATTTGGTTTTATACAGACTTTTGGAGAAGCCTGTATTTACAAGAAAGTGAGTGGGAGCTCTGTAGCATTTCTGATATTATATGTGGATGACATATTACTAATTGGAAATGATATAGAATTTCTGGATAGCATAAAGGGATACTTGAATAAGAGTTTTTCAATGAAAGACCTCGGTGAAGCTGCTTACATATTAGGCATTAAGATCTATAGAGATAGATGAAGACGCTTAATTGGACTTTCACAAAGCACATACCTTGACAAAGTTTTGAAGAAGTTCAAAATGGATCAAGCAAAGAAAGGGTTCTTGCCTGTGTTACAAGGTGTGAAGTTGAGTAAGACTCAATGCCCGACCACTGCAGAAGATAGAGAGAATATGAAAGATGTTCCCTATGATTCAGCCATAGGCTCTATCATGTATGCAATGATGTGTACCAGACCTGATGTGTGCCTTGCTATAAGTCTAGCAGGGAGGTACCAAAGTAATCCAGGAGTGGATCACTGGACAACGGTCAAGAACATCCCGAAATACCTGAAAAGGACTAAGGATATGTTTCTCATATATGGAGGTGACAAAGAGCTCATCATAAAAGGTTACGTTGATGCAAGCTTTGACACTGATCCGGACGATTCTAAATCGCAAACCGGATACGTGTTTACATTAAACGGTGGAGCTGTCAGTTGGTGCAGTTCTAAACAAAGCGTTGTAGCGGGATCTACATGTGAAGCGGAGTACATAGCTGCTTCGGAAGCAGCAAATGAAGGAGTCTGGATGAAGGAGTTCATATCCGATCTAGGTGTCATACCTAGTGCATCGGGTCCAATGAAAATATTTTGTGACAATACTGGTGCAATTGCCTTGGCAAAGGAATCCAGATTTCACAAGAGAACCAAGCACATCAAAAGACGCTTCAATTCCATCCGGGGTCTAGTCCAGGTGCGAGACATAGAGATTTGCAAGATACATACGGATCTGAATGTTGCAGACCCGTTGACTAAGCCTCTTCCACGAGCAAAACATGATCAGCACCAAGGCTCCATGGGTGTTAGAATCATTACTGTGTAATCTAGATTATTGACTCTAGTGCAAGTGGGAGACTGAAGGAAATATGCCCTAGAGGCAATAATAAAGTTATTATTTATTTCCTTATATCATGATAAATGTTTATTATTCATGCTAGAATTGTATTAACCGGAAACATAATACATGTGTGAATACATAGACAAACAGAGTGTCACTAGTATGCCTCTACTTGACTAGCTCGTTAATCAAAGATGGTTATGTTTCCTAACCATGAACAAGGAGTTGTTATTTGATTAACGAGATCACATCATTAGGTGAATGATCTGATTGACATGACCCATTCCATTAGCTTAGCACCCGATCGTTTAGTATGTTGCTATTGCTTTCTTCATGACTTATACATGTTCCTATGACTATGAGATTATGCAACTCCCGTTTGCCGGAGGAACACTTTGTGTGCTACCAAACGTCACAACGTAAATGGGTGATTATAAAGGTGATCTACAGGTGTCTCCAAAGGTACATGTTGGGTTGGCGTATTTCGAGATTAGGATTTGTCACTCCGATTGTCGGAGAGGTATCTCTGGGCCCTCTCGGTAATGCACATCACATAAGCCTTGCAAGCATTGCAACTAATGAGTTAGTTGCGAGATGATGTATTACGAAACGAGTAAAGAGACTTGTCGGTAACGAGATTGAACTAGGTATTGAGATACCGACAATCGAATCTCAGGCAAGTAACATACCGATGACAAAGGGAACAACGTATGTTGTTATGCGGTCTGACCGATAAAGATCTTCGCAGAATATGTAGGAGCTAATATGAGCATCCAGGTTCCGCTATTGGTTATTGACTGGAGACGTGTCTCGGTCATGTCTACATTGTTCTCGAACCCGTAGGGTCCGCACGCTTAAGGTTTTGATGACAGTTATATTATGAGTTTATGAGTTTTGATGTACCGATGTTAGTTCAGAGTCCCGGATGTGATCACGGACATGACGAGGAGTCTCGAAATGGTCGAGACATAAAGATTGATATATTGGACGGCTATATTCGGACACCGGAAGTGTTCCGGGTGATTTCGGAGAAAACCGGAGAGCCGGAGGGTTACCGGAACCCCCCTGGGAGAAGTAATGGGACATATGGGCCTTAGTGGAGAGAGAGAGAGGGGCTGCCAGAGGTGGGCCGCGCGCCTCCTCCCCCCTGGTCCGAATTGGACTAGGAGAGGGGGGCGGCGCCCCCCCTTTCCCTCTCCCTCCCCACTTCTTTCCCCCTCCTAGTAGGAGTCCTACTCCTACTAGGAGGAGGACTCCTCCTGGCGCGCCTATAGGGGCCGGCCGTCCTCCTCCCCTTGCTCCTTTATATACAGGGGCAGGGGGGCACCCCTAGACACACAAGTTGATCTTCGTGATCGTTCCTTAGCCGTGTGCGGTGCCCCCCTCCACTATATTCCACCTCGGTCATATTGTAGTGGTGCTTAGGCGAAGCCCTGCGACGGTAGAACATCAAGATCGTCACCACGCCGTCGTGCTGACGGAACTCCTCCCCGACGCTTTGCTGGATCGGAGCCCGGGGATCGTCATCGAGCTGAACGTGTGCTAGAACTCGGAGGTGCCGTAGTTTCGGTGCTTGATCGGTCGGGCCGTGGAGACGTACGACTACATCAACCAAACGCTTCCGTTGTTGATCTACAAGGGTACGTAGATCACACTCTCCCCTCTCGTTGCTATGCATCACCATGATCTTGCGTGTGCATAGGAATTTTTTTGAAATTACTATGTTCCCCAACAGTAATTGGCTATCAAGCCACGGCTTGGAAGCCTGGTGTATTCACCTAAAAACCTGTGTTAACCTGCCTTCATCAAGTAAGCCACTCCTGTCCAGGTAATCCTGGTATGACCGATCGAACGTTTGACATGTCAATCTTTTATAGACCCTGAACTTGTCAAAGTTAAAACGATAATTGGTTAATTGGAGGCCCATCTTAAAAGGCTTTGTTAAATGGTTTAACTCAGAGGCCTGGCAGCCCATGAAAAGCCTCGATTTGGAGCCTGGCAGCTCGTAAAAAGCTTTGCATATTTTCCTTTTTGAGTTTTATTTGTTGAAGTTCATAAGTATTTTTTGATAAACCGTCGTCCTTGACCAGGCTTGCTTTTCAAC
Source organism: Triticum dicoccoides (assembly GCF_002162155.2). NCBI lineage: Eukaryota > Viridiplantae > Streptophyta > Magnoliopsida > Poales > Poaceae > Triticum > Triticum dicoccoides. The sequence continues at coordinate 361,589,740 of NC_041382.1, read as the reverse complement.
TACAAGTTGTCGGCACATCATCAATTATAAGCCGGTGTTTGTTGACCCAGTCTGGTTTGACTAATTCACCAGTGTTATAAAGAAAACCCGGTAGTTATCCTGGTCCGGTTTAATATATAGACCGGCATTACAAAGATGGGGTTATCAACGTTCCGGACTGGTATTAACACCTTTGCCGTATACGCCTTTGGTCAGCCAATAAGGTATGTTATGTATATTATTTTTGTACAAACACTTCGATTATCTCATATATGTCTTATACACTTCCTGGACATTATGACCCGTCTAGCGGTAAACCGCTAGCTACTTTTGAGTTGTTGTACCCAGGAACACAATTCATCATGGGTTGTGTATAAATATATCTCAAAAGGTGGCAACAGTCATCATGAGGCATTACAAAACATGCTCGATGGCATGGCAAATAATGGAGTTCTAGCTATCTTATTACAAGAAGATTTCAAAGCGGCTCCAATGGCATAATTGTTTTTCACAAGGTCGGCACACAGTAGCCAGTAAACCGACGACCGGTTTAGGACGCTTCGCCTGGACGTTTTGATGGTTGAGGGTCAGTTGGTGTGCGCACTTCTTCATCCCTCCCCAGACGCTGGAAATCAACCGTCGACCAATCGATTCCAGTTAAAGCTTGAAATACTGCTTCCTCATGGACAAGATTGGAGGGGTTGATATCAGGAGCATAAGTGCTTTTACGAATCGGAGGCACAAGTTCTTCAACTTCATGGATGTCGGCCGGTTTTCTTTTCCCTTCAGCATCATAAACTAGTTGAAAATGGGACAAGTCTGTATCATCGGCCAGTTTGCTGGCTACTGGCCGCATCTGTTTGGTCAGCCGCCGGAGGTCATCGTTATCAAAGTTTGAACCGTCTTCCTTCACACCTAGATATCCTTTAATGATATCATCCGCTTCAAGGTCTGGAATTCAGGCTTTGGCTTGAATAAGTGCGGTTAAAGCTCTGGACCTGGCAGCTGCCCTCTTCAATTCGGCAATACGGGCTGGTAACATGGCCAACTTCTCAAGTGTTTCTTTAATCAAAGTTGGGACCGGTTTGTTGTAAGCTGCCGTGCAAATAGCCCGCTGAGACCCAGAGTACATCTGTTCAACCAATGTATATGCCACTTTGAGCTTCATGCGCATATCTGTACCAAGATGAGCAATCCGGGTGCCTGTCGCGGTTTAACATCAGCATTTTGGTCAACGATAAGGTTCCACACGTTATACCAAATACATAAAGGGCATACTTACCAAAGATTGCAGAAGTCATGGAGTTAATTTGCCGTTTCAAACCAGCCAGTTCCTCCACAACCGGTTTTAAGGCAGCCTTGGCGTCTTTGGCACTCTTTATTAAATCGGATTTCTCGATCTCCCATTCAGCATAGTCTTTGTTGAAAGATTCTATGAGTTTTTCCATGGCGGCTAGGGCTTTCGTCAGCTCCTCTTTGGTTTTGGTGGCTTCTTCTTGTTGGGACTTCACATTGTTTTGCAAATCAATGTTTCGGGTCTCTTTATTCCTCAGATCAGACTGGAAACATTGAAGATATATCAAATGACAGGTTACGTACATATTCTAAGTACAAACCGCATAACAGGTTATGCACTTCGTACTTGGGGGCTAATGCCTATTTGCTCTAAATTTCTACAGCTTATACAAGTCTCCAGAACAATATAAACATTATCCTTGACACTTGGGGGCTAATGTATGTTGATTCAAAAATGGATGCATGGATTAATACCAGGATTAACTTGCTAGAGTTAAACCGGCCTTTGGCGGGTACGCGGCAGAAAGCTATCTATTTGCTAAAGGGTAAATCTGATTCTTATCAGTGGCTTAAAGTGCTACGAAGACCCGGGTTATGATTCACATTATAACCCGGCCCTTGGGGGCTATTTGGGCTAGCATTTTCAGACTATGAATCAAGATACAAAGGAGGAAGAAGATACCTTGTATCGCTCCTTCATCAAATTTACCAAACCGGCTTCATAATCCCGGTTTGCATGCAAGCGATTCAAGAAGCCAGAGTGAAGCTCCTCTGCATTGAGATGAGCAGAACTTGCCAAATCACTGCTCCATTTGCCTTTTTCTCTAGCAGCCTGCTCTTCTTTGGCACTATGTTGAGCCAAAACTACAGGATGGCCAGGAGAGCTATGGCCTATTCCCGTAATAATAACGTCATCACCTTGGCCTTCAGGGTTTTTGGTTGGTGATATTGGAATTTCAGCATCTTTCACCGGACCAGCCCGGTTTGGTTTTGCCGGTTCAGCATCGGGCGTGGCAGGCTCAACGTCTATTGGCTCATCGGTATTTTGGCCTTCAAGGGGCGGCTCATCAGAAGTAGCTTCAGGATGAGGGCCTTCCGGTTCACAAGTTTGTTCCGGTTCACCTCTTGGTTCTTCTTCTTCGGCGACCGAGTCTTCGGGCGGATTGGTGACCTGAGCTTTCTTGCTGGGTCTGGCTTTGGCCTTGCAAACAGAATAAAAGAGGATTAACATCCTATTCAAAGGATTTATGACGCATTGAAAGGAAAGGTTTTTACAACTTACCTAGCCACAGTTTTCAAAGGGGGGAGTTGAGTTGCTGTCGATTCACCAGAAGATGAAGGAGGTGTCACCTAATAATTTGAATCGGGCGGATTAAGAGGATGTCTGAAATAATCTGCCTTGGGGTAAGAATGGTCAAAAGTAGGAGAGATCTCAGACCGGCGCTTCCGAAACGGGGTATCAGGTAAACCGGCTGAAGTGACCTGCTGGCCACTGTGCCGGGTTGTCCGGCGAACTTCATGTTGCTGAGTCTTCAAAATAAATGTTGGATCCAAGTGAGCAAGAGGATGAGAAAAGCTTACTTTCCGGACTGCTTGGCGAGTTTTTTGTGTTGGCATAGAGTCTGAACCGGAGGAAAGGGTAATTACCTCTACATCATCAGCTTGACTAGCTTCTGTGTCCTCCTGAGGAAGATCATTGTTAATGAGATGCATGAAAAGAGAGCCAAGTGAGTCAAGTTCTACCTCAACTTCTGGATCATCAGTGTCATCATCAAGCTCCATGTTGATCCGGTCAGCCGTTTTCCATTTGACGTCCGTTTTACGGCTTTGGTTTTGGGGCGGGATGGCTTGACCACTTTATCCCCAGTCGGCTTTGCCGCTTTCTCTATGGTTTTCCGTTTCCAGAAGGGGTCATCACCCTACATACACAGAAGAAGGATTACAGGTTGCATAAGCTAAAAATATTAGAGATGAAAAGGAAGTATAATGCTTACAGCAGGCGGTTTGTTCTTGGCATAGAAGGGACTCAGACCGGTTTGACTACAGGCCAGTTCCCATTCATTCAGAATCTTCTTTACACCTTCAGTGACTTCTTCCTCAGATAATTGAAGGTTGCAATGGCGTTGAGGGTCGTCAACCTCACCGGTATACTCACACATTAAGCCGGAATGCCGGCTTAGTGGCAAGATACTCCAGGATATCCAACAGCGCACAAAGTCCACGCCCGTTAAACCGTTCGCCATAAAGGCTCGGAGTTTGGCGAGTTGACGGGCATATTTCGCCCTTTCTGAAGAGCTCAGGCGTTATGGCATTGGATGGGTGTTGGATAGTCTATGATCACGAAAGCCGGGGAGGGGATTTTCATCTTCAGGGGATCTATCTCTGCAATAAAACCAAGTTTGGTTCCATTCCTTTGGATGGCTGTGCAATTTGGCATGAGGAAATTCAACCTCTTTCCGCTTTTGAATTGAGACACCCCCAAGTTCAGTGTTAGGGCCATTTACAAATTCTGCGCCGGCTTAAATGAAAGAAGTCCCGGAACAGCTCGGTGGTTGGTTCTTCCTGTAAATATACTTCACAGAAGACCTGGAAGTTGCATAAATTGGAGATCGAGTTGGGACCAATATCTTGAGGATGAAGTTGGAAGCTGGCAAGCACATCTCGGAAAAACTTTGACCCTGGCGGTTTGAAGCCACGGCCTATGTGGTCAACAAAGACAACCACCTCACCCTGCCTTGGGGTTGGAGGATTTTCTATTCCTGGAACTCGCCATGTGATTTCAGTTTTCTTAGCCAAAGTGCCAATGCTGACCATATCATTCAATTGTTCCTCTGTGACCCGGAAACGAGCCCAGTTCCAAGCGGTGAATTGCTTGGCCATCGTGGAACAAACGAGCTGGAAACAAAAGGCCGGTTTATAAATCACACAGGATAACATACAAGATGCAAGGGAGTGAAATATGCCCTGATAGGGGACATGGCATAAACCGGAGATCAATGCAATAATGCATAAAAGGTAGTACCACGAGAGGGGTACTCAGACACTGTTAAACCGGAATATAATTATGGAGGTAAAAGGCTCTTCTGGTTTATTAGAGGGCTAATGGTATAGATTGCTTATACAAAATTAAATCGCCTATGATGGTGTGAGGAGAAATAGATTTCATAGAGGTATGTGAAATTTTCGGATCTAAGATAATACAAAAAAGTAAAAATAATTGGATCTAGACTAGATCAGTTCTTTGTGCATAAGGGTTTGTGGTGATAGCAGAAGATTAGCTACGGCAAGGAGTACGTCAGGTACGAAGTGTTCACCTAAAGGCCAAGGAAGAACAGCACTAAAAGCTCTGATGAACCTCAAGAACAGCGAAGAGCAAGGAAACCCTAATGGATCTAGGATAGAAGGGGGAAAGGACTTACTGCGACCGCGAAAGCAGCGGAAGGGCGCTGTGGAACTCTGGTGCGAACAGGTTGATGCAGCGGCCGACGGCGAAGCAGAGGCGAGGTTCGAAGATGACGGCGGCGCTAGAGTGCGGGGTCGTCGAGAGGAAGAAGAAGAGATGAATGGGTAGCAGAAAGAAAAGAAAGGGGTCCTCTGCCCCTATTTATAAGGCTAAGTGATAAAACGGCAAGTGCGACAATCGAGGAGCCCAAAAATGGATAAATTAATAAAAGTGCCGCCTCGGTGACTGAATACACATTAAATGAAGGTAATCGTCGACATCAACGGATAGATGACGTCAGGGCGGTTTATCATAATCTGGGAGTATGATGTCACGGCGGTTTACAAGATCAAGGTGAAGATATGAGGGAAGAATTTTTCTAAGTGTAGAAGATTGACATGAACAAGTTCAAACCAATCTGGGGCCTAATGTTGGGGATATTACTGCTGGAGGTAAATCGGCCTTATGTAGCCGGGTTAACTCCTTGAAGATTAGAAGCCCGTGAAGATGCAAGGATGATGACGCTTCACGAAGGCCCAAGGCCCAAAGGCGGGTTAAAGCCTATAAATGTAAACCGACCTAGTCATGTAACTTGTATTATAAGATAGGAAGGATAGAGACCGAACCGGATACGCTTATGATCCGGCTTCGGGACTCTGTAGCCCGGCGGGCGTCAACCTATGTATATAAAGGGACGACCCGGCCGCGGTTTAGGGACAGACAACAACTCGAGAGCTAGACAAAGCGGATTCGCTCCCTGGCCTTCGAAACCCTAGCAATACCAATCACAACTAGACGTAGGCTTTTACCTTCCTTGAAGGGGCCGAACTAGTATAAAATCCCCGTGTCCCCTTGTCCAGTTTAATCCCTTTGAGCTAACCCGTAGCGATGGCTCCATGACTAAGTCCGTTCACAAGGACATCTACCGTGACAAACCCATGACACTTTTATTTACTTACAACTCAAGAATTACAACTCGATACTTAGAACAAAATATGACTCTATGTGAAAGCCTTCGGCGGTGTACCGGGATGTGCAATGAATCAAGAGTAACATGTACGAAAGAATTATGAATGGTGGCTTTGCCACAAATATGATGTCGACTACATGATCATGCAAGGCAATATGACAATGATGGAGCGTGTCATAATAAACTAAACGGTGGAAAGTTGCATGGCAATATATCTTGTAATGGCTATGGAAATGCCATAATAGATAGGTATGGTGGCTGTTTTGAGGAAGGTAAATGGTGGGTTTATGGTCCCGTCGAAAGTTGCGTGGTACTAGAGAGGCTGGCAATGGTGGAAGGGTGAGAGTGCGTATAATCCATGGACTCAACATTAGTCATAAAGAACTCACATACTTATTGCAAAAATCTATTAGTTATCGAAACAAAGTACTACGTGCATGCCCCTAGGGGGATAGATTGGTAGGAAAAGACCATCGCTCGTCCCCGACCGCCACTCATAAGGAAGACAGTCAATAAATAGTCATGCTCCAATTTCATCACATAACGGTTCACCATACGTGCATGCCACGGGAATCACAAACTTTAACACAAGTATCTCTCAAATTCACAACTACTCTACTAGCATAACTCTAATATCACCATCTTCATATCTCAAAACAATCATAAAGAATCAAACTTCTCATAGTATTCAACGCACTTTATATGAAAGTTTTTATTATACCCATCTTGGATGCCCATCATATTAGGACTAGTTTTATAGCCAAAGCAAATTACCATGCTGTTCTAAAAGACTCTCAAAATAATATAAGTGAAGCATGAGATATCAATAATTTCTATAAAATAAAACCACCTCCGTGCTCTAAAAACATATAAGTGAAGCACTAAAGCAAAATTATCTAGCTCAAAAAACATAAGTGAAGCACATAGAGTATTGTAATAAATTCCGATTCATGCGTGTCTCTCCCAAAAGGTGTGTACAGCAAGGATGATTGTGGTAAACTAAAAGGCAAAGAATCAAAACATACAAGACGCTCCAAGCAAAACACATATCATGTGGTGAATAAAAATATAGCCTCAAGTAAAGTTACCGATAGACGAAGACAAAAGAGGGGATGCCTTCCGGGGCATCCCCAAGCTTAGGCTTTTGGTTGTCCTTGAATTTTACCTTGGGGTGCCTTGGGAATCCCCAAGATTAGGCTCTTGCCACTCCTTATTCCAAAATCCATCAAATCTTTACCCAAAAACTTGAAAACTTTACAACACAAAACTTCAACAGAAAATCTCATGAGCTTCATTAGTATCAGAAAATAAACCACCACTTTAAGTTACTGTAATGAAATCATTCTTTATGTTTATTGGTGCTAAACCTAATGTATTCCAACTTCTCTACGGTTCATACCCCCTGATACTACACATAGATTCATCAAAATAAGCAAACAACACACGAAAAACAGAACAGTCTGTAGCAATATGTAACTTTTGAATACTTCTGTAACTCCAAAAATTCTGAAAATTAGGACGGCCTGAGCAATTTGTATATTGATCTACTGCAAGTGGAGTAGGTATTTTATCGCTCTCTGGTAAAAAATGAAAATTAATTTCGTGAGCGTAAAAGTTTCTATTTTTTCAGCAAGATCAAACAACTATCACCCAACAAGATCCTAAAAGGCTTTACTTGTCACAAACACTAATTAAAACATAAAAACACAATCATAATAGAAGCTAGATGAATTATTATTACTAAACAGGAGAAAAAAGCAAAGAACAAAAATAAAATTGGGTTGCCACCCAACAAGTGCTATCGTTTAACGCCCCTAGCTAGGCATAAAAACAAGAATAAATCTAGGTATTGTCATCTTTGGTATGCAATCCATAAGTGGATCTCATAATAGATTCATAAGGCAATTTAATTTCTTCCTAGGAAAGTGTTCCATGCCTTTCCTTAATGGAAGTTGGAATCTAATATTTCCTTCTTTCATGTCAATAATTGCACCAATCGTTCTAAGGAAAGGTCTACCTAGAATAATAGGACATGTAGGATTGCAATCTATATCGAGAACAATGAAATCTATGGGCACATAATTCCTATTTGCAACAATAAGAACATCATTAATCCTTCCCATAGGTTTCTTAATGGTGGAATCCGCAAGATGCAAATTTAAAGAACAATCATCAAATTCACGGAAACCTAGCACATCACACAAGGTTTCTGGAATCATAGAAACACTAGCACCCAAATCACAGAAAGCATAGCATTCATAATCTGTAATCTTAATTTTAATATTAGGTTCCCACTCATCATACAGTTTTCTAGGGATAGAAACTTCTAGTTCAAGCTTTTCTTCATAGGATTGCATTAAAGCATTAACGATATGTTTAGTAAAAGCTTTATTTTGATTATAAGCATGACGAGAATTTAACACGGATTGCAACAAGGAAATACAATCTATCAAAGAGCAATTATAATAATTAAATTCCTTGAAATCCAAAATAGTGGGTTCATTGCTATGTAAAGTTTTGACCTCTTCAATCCCACTTTTATTGATTTTTGCATCAAGATCTAAAAACTTCGAATCATGGGGACGCCTTTTAACTAAAGTTGACCCATCTCTAGTCCCATATTTATCAAGATTCATATTGGAAAACAAAGATTTAATAGGAGTCACATCAATCATTTTTAGATCTTCATCATTATTATCATGAAAACTAGAACACGCTTTCACAAAGCAATCTTTTTTTGCATGCATCCTAGCGGTTCTTTCTTAGCACTCATCAATGGAAATTCTCATGGCTTTGAGAGACTCATCGATGTCATGCTTAGGTGGAATATATCTAAGTTTCAAAGAATCAACATCAAGAGAAATTCTATCCACGTTCCTAGCCAACTCATCAATCTTAAGCAATTTTTCTTCAACCAAAGCATTGAAATTCTTTTGCGAACTCATAAATTCTTTAACACTAGTCTCAAAATCAGAGGGCATCTTATTAAAATTTCCATAAGAGTTGTTGTAGGGTTACCATAATTATTAGAGGAATTACTAGGAAACGGACTAGAATTAAAGTTTCCTCTATACACATTGTTAACAAAATTGTTCCTACCAACAAAATTCACATCCATAGATTCATTATTATTATCAATTAAAGTGGACAAAGGCACATCATTAGGATCAGAAGAAACACTTTTATTAGCAAACAATTTCATAAGTTCATCCATCTTTCCACTCAAAACATTAATCTCTTCAATCGCATGAACTTTTTTACTAGTGGATCTTTCGGTGTGCCATTGAGAATAATTAACAATAATATTGTCTAGGAGTTTAGTAGCTTCTCCTAAAGTGGTTTTCATAAAAGTGCCTTCTGCGGCCGAATCTAAAAGATTCCTAGAAGCAAAATTCAGTCCGGCATTAAGTTTTGTATAATCATCCACAAATTCAAACCATGTGTAGGGCAATTACGTATCATTAATTTCATCCTCTCCCAAGCTTGTGCAACATGCTCATGATCAAGTTGCTTAAAATTCATAATATCGTTCCTAAGAGAGATGATCTTAGCGGGAGGAAAATACTTAGAGATAAAAGCATCTCTGCACTTAATCCATGAATCAATACTATTTTTAGGCAAAGAAGAGAACCAAGTTTTAGCACGATCTCTAAGCTAAAACGGAAATAGATTCAATTTAACAATATCATTATCGACATCTTTCTTCTTTTGCATATCACACAAATCAACAAAGTTGTTTAGATGGGTAGCGGCATCTTCACTAGGAAGGCCAGAAAATTCATCTTTCATAACTAGATTGAACAAAGCGGTATTAGTTTCACAAGATTCAACATCGGTAGTAGGAGCAATCGGAGTGCTAATAAAATCATTGTTGTTGGTATTGGAAAAGTCACACAATTTAGTATTGTTTTGAGCCATCGTGACAAATAGTCAATCCAACACACAAGCACACAAGAAGCAAGCGAAAAGAGACAAATGGAAGAGGGGCAAAGAAAAGGCAAAGGTTTTTGAAAATGGTTTTAGAAGTGGGGGAGAGGAAAACGAGAGGCGAATGGCAAATAATGTAATGCGAGGGAGAAGATTTTATGGTGGGTACTTGGTATGTCTTGACTTGGCGTAGATCTCCCCGGCAACGGCGCCAGAAATCCTTCTTGCTACCTCTTGAGCATGCATTGGTTTTCCCTTGAAGAGGAAAGGGTGATGCATCAAAGTAGCGTAAGTATTTTCCTCAGTTTTGAGAACCAAGGTATCAATCCAGTAGGAGACAACACACAAGTCACCTAGTACCTGCACAAACAATCAAGAACCTTGCAACCAACATGATAAAGGGGTTGTCAATCCCTTCACGGTCACTCGCAAAAGTGAGATCTAATAGAGATAGTAAATTAAATATTTTTGGTATTTTTGTTGTATAGATTGGAAAGTAAAGATTGCAAAATAGTAAACAAGATGCGATGTAAATAAAAGAGATGTAATATAATAGGAAAGAGACCCATGGGGCATAGGTTTCACTAGTGGATTCTCTCAAGATAGCATGTATTACGGTGGGTGAACAAATTACTGCCGAGCAATTGATAGAAAAGCGCATAGTTATGAAGATATCTAAGGCAATGATCGTGAATATAGGCATCACGTCCGTGTCAAGTAGATCGAAATGATTCTGCATCTACTACTATTACTTCACACATCGACCGCTATCCAGCATGCATCTAGAGTATTAAGTTCATAAGAACGGAGTAACACATTAAGAAAGATGACATGATGTAGAGGGATAAACTCAAGCAATATGATATAAACCCCATCTTTTTATCCTCGATGGCAAGGCAACAATACATGCTTGCTGCACCTACTGTCACTAGGAAAGGACAACGCAAGATTGAACCCAAAGCTAAGCACTGCTACCATTGCAAGAAAGATTAATCTAGTATGCCAAACTAAACCGATAATTCGAAGAGACTTGCAAAGATATCAAATCATGCATATAAGAATTCAGAGAAGAACCAAATAATATTCATAGATAATCTTGTTCATAAATCCACAATTCATCAGATCTCGACAAACACACCGCAAAAGAGTATTACATCGAATAGATCTCCAAGAACATCAAGGAGAACTTTGTATTGAGAATCAAAGAGAGAGAGAGAGAGAAGAAGAAGAAGGTCTGTGGTAAACTACTCACGCTTCATCGGAGAGGCAACGGTGTTGATGTAGAAGCCCTCCATGATTGATTCCCCCTCCGGCAGATCGCCGGAAATGATGAGGACATCAATACCATTGTTACACCCACATCACCTGCTGCTATACATACTGGACCAATTACTAGAGCTCGCGCACGCCAATTGAATTATCAGGTACTTCCGTTTATTGGTAACAATTCTAATGTTCATGAGAATATGACACTGCCTAAATTGGATAAATTTGATTTGCTCACAATTGAAGGGCCTAGCTTGGACAAGAAAGATGAACCTTGGAGCAAGTTCAAGCATGGAGATGATGGCTTACACAATGGGATCAAGAACGGAGTTACAAGTGATGATTTCAGGACTTTGAAGCCACCATAAGGAGTGCATGAAGCCTTGGACGAAATATACAAGATTCCACTTCATAAATTTCATCCAGAGGCTATTCTAGGTGTTGCGTCACCTTATTTTTGGGCCAGGCCCATGTAATTTCGAAATACTTGTTTATAGGCTGTTTTTAGAGTCCGTATGTGTGGGGAAACAAGAGTCAGGGTTGGTTTCGGACCCCTCTTCCAAGGGCCACGAAATCTCCCCCCCCCCCCTCTCTCCTCCATATATACAGCCCTTAGGGCATCGTTTACACTTTGGGTTTTGTTTAGATTAAAAGTTTGCCATAGCTGCAACTTCGCGTACTTCGTTTGTGTTCAATGACCAGACAAAGACGTCACAGAACCCCACCTTCATCAATAAAGATTTCCTCTTATATTCACAATATCCAGATTGCAATTTCAATTTCTTGCTTGTTCTTCGTTGCTTGTAGGAAATAGGCGCTCGTGGTCAAGTTGATCGTGCTTCGGCATGGTCAATAACCTCTCGGAGTTGGTTTAGCGATTGCTAAGGCGCGACGTCCTCACACGTTCGTAGTCGGATCGTCAAAGTCGACTTCCACCAAAACGATAGCCACCATCTCATCGAAAGATGGGCCCCCTCGCCTCTATCAGGAAAAGGCCCCAAGATGTGATCTCATGGGTACAGAAGGTTGCGGTGGTGGAAAAGTGGTTTCGTGGCTCTCCCTGATGTTTCTAGGGTATAAGAGTATATATAGGCAAAAGAAGTACATCAGTGGAGCTACGAGGGGCCCACGAGGGTGGGGGCGCGCATACCCCCCTTGGCGCGCCCTCCTACCTCATGGCTTCCTCGTGGAGTTCCAGACTTCGACTCCAAGTCTTCTAGATTGCTATCCAAGAAATATCATCACAAAGGATTCATTCCGTTTGGACTTCGTTTGGTATTTCTTTTCTGCAAAACTCTAAAATAGGCAAAAAAAAAACAGAAACTCGCACTAGGCCTCCGTTTAGTAGGTTAGTCCCAAAAATAATACAAAAGAGCATATTAAAACCCATTAAACATCCAAAACAGATAATATAATAGCATGGAACAATCAAAAATTATAGATACGTTGGAGACGTATCAGATACCATGCGTGAGGCCGCAAAGTGATATGATGTGTTACATGCTAGATTGTTGTGACTTAGGATCGGGGTCCCGACATATGCCGAGCGGCGAGGAACACACCTTATGAAAGAGAAGTCTGAGCATATGATATGTCCTATTACTCCCATCTTTTGAACCGTAAATGCTTAGGATAGTTGTAGCATTAGTATGTGTGAAGTATTCAAGTGGGAGTAAGTCTTGATATTTAAAACAAAGGTTTAACATTGTAGATAAAACAATTTAGTACCCGTAGTTCTATTTAATCTTGATAACCAAGACTTGTTGAGGGACTAGTTTTTAAAATAAAGTGGTGATAACAAAGAATAACCATGCATATGGGAAAGTCTTTAAAATGCTTGGGTGTTCAAGAAAATAGAAGTAGGTGATATTTGTGACAATCAACCCCATAGTGTTTACTTGTGGATAAAATTGTCCATAGGAACCCAGTTCAAAGGTGATGAAGATTATGCCAATATCTATTTTGTGACACATGGCTCTTAAGCTTCTTACAGTATCCATGGCCATGTCACTTTATGTTCCTTTATGACATGTAAATGTGACTTTGTCACCTCTCTTGATGTTATGTTGAGGACTCAGCTGGCAATGAATGATCCACCAGAGTTTCAGCTCAAATTTTGTCTATGAGTTTGTTCGGCTTTCTCTTGAGAGCGTGTGTATGTGGAAATAAACGAATATTGATCACAGAGGTCGAAAGAGACAACACTTTCTCCATAGTATTCAAACTTAAGCCACAAAGAACCCCCATACTTGCATGTATCATTTCTTTCGCATAATCCTGTCATAGGACAATCAAAGTTTCAACAAGCAATGATTGAAGAATTATTTGTGAGCCTTGATGAGGCGACTCTTGTGGGTGTTAGTGAGTTACTCTAGTGTCACATTGCCTTTTACATGCCTTTCACCCCCATAATATATTTTTTCATTGCAAAAGAAACAAAGCTCTTCTAAAGTGTTACCGACAAGCAAGTGTTAACTGGAAGAAATAGAATAGATGCTACTATATTATCTTGCCTAGACTAGCAAGAACTTTGTGTTGATTATGTTTGCTTCACTTCTCTTGCATAATAACCATGCCACCCCTATAGATATATTAAGCTTTCAGGTGAAGAAAGCGTGGGGCTATCTAGGCGTACCGACCGTAAGTGAACCAAAACCTTCTTGTTCTCTCTCAATTTTAAACAACTCAGTTCCTTACGGTTGAGTTCTTGTTTGTTGCTCAAGAACGATTGAGGTTTAAGCTTGGGGAGGTTGATGAGTGATATTTTTGCGCTCATCACATTGTTGTTTAAACCGAATAATCCCAGAATTATGAGAAAGTCACTTTGATATTGCTACTAATGACTAATGACTATGAGTGAGCACGAAATCATTTGTTTAATGTGTTCCTATAGGATAAGGCCATAGACATTGAAGGATATCAATTTATACAAGGAAATACAAAGTTTGGTGGAAGAGGCAAGTCAATTGGAGGCGCACAAGACTCAACAGAGCAAGGCGACACATGGTACAAGCGCGCCTGCTCGTACCACCTACCGTCAGCACCAGATGGTCTATCTGGCCAACTTCTATAAAGGGGTTGATGCCAGATATCAATATGGAGAGCACCACTCACAAAATGAAGAACCAAAACCAATCTTTCGACCTAGCCGCTTCCATTTCCCATATCTCCATAGTCGTCGCCACCATCATCATCGCAGGCATTATCTCCTAGTTATTCATACTTGTAATTGGTGTATCGCTTCCGGCAACCATTGTAAGACATATATCAATCAGTCATTTATCTTTATGTCATCTTCAATGAGTTCATCTTGCGATCTGATTGCCATATGTGAATAAATTTGGTAAGGCAATGGGTTGAGGCAAGGCCTTGCAACCCAATGTATTTGTGCAAGGGATCGTTGGAATGACTTTGCGTATTTATCGTTATTTGTATGTGTCTGATTGCAACAGAGTTCTCTCTTGTCTTCCTCTCGTTCTAAGGGTCTACATGTACCTAGGATCTCATAGATTGATCAAGGAGAAGGTAAAGAGTGAGGAGGACGTGGAACACTATCCCAAACAGCAGTGAGAGAAAGGGTTAGTATGGTGGCGAAAAGCTATTCCTTGGGGACGAATGATGATGCGGAGCATCCCACATTCATCCCCATGTACACTCCAACTACTCTCCAAGCCCCAGGGGGGATACATAAGGTGAGACCTCGACTATACACCATTGGACACAAGGTGAACTCGCTCCTCTCCGAACATTCACTTTCCACATGTGAGACATGGCTACTACCTCAAACTTGTGTGCTATGCATGTCCAGGAACCAAGAGGAAGCCCATGGACAATAAGGCGAGGGCACCAAGCGCGAGGAACAAGAAGAAGGGCTACGGAAGAAGCTCCAGCCACCAGACGACCGGCCGGGACCGGATGTCTGACGCCTGAAGACCCACCGGACGTCCGGCCCAGACCGGACGCCCGGGGATCCTGCACCCGAGCCAAATGAGCGGACATCCGACAAGTCCCAGACGTCCGACACACTCCAGCGTCCGGACGTCCGACCACCCCGGAAATCCGGCGCCACCTCATCTGAGCCAAAACGCCAGACATCCGACAAGTACCGGACGACCGGACCCTCGCGAGCCACCGGACGTCCGATACCTGTCGGACGACCGGCCCCTGGCTGTGTCTAGTGTTGCGGGCCGAAGCCCATGTACCCCTCACTTACCCCTTCGTATCTCTAGACTATATATACTCCTCCACCACCTCCTAGTTAAGGTTAGCATTGGTTTAGCTCATTTTAGAGATAGAGCATTGCTCATCCACATCGGATCTACTCCTCGTGAGAGACCGCGGCCTCTTCGAAGAAGATCCCTTTGGATTCAAGACCTCCTTGCGGAGAAGAACATCAAGACCTCCTCACGGAGAAGACCGTTACCCTTGTATCGTCCTTGGATGATCATGTACTATGTGAACCCTATGTATTCGAGGATCTAGCACATGTGTGACTTCCTTGTGTTGTCTTAGTGATTCTCTTGTGTTTCCCCTCTTTTCCACCTCGTGTTCTTCATGTTCATCGCAGGATCCGCTCCTATCGTGAAAGATTGGCTCCAAGGGTTCCCACCCTACATCATCTTGGTATCATGAGCCACGTTGATCACGATTTCGGAGCCTCCCCCTTGTGTTTTCTAGCCTTGTTTTGTTGATTTCGTCCTAAATTCGAAAATTCCCCACCAAAAATAGCCCCAATTTTTTTTGTGATTTGTTGTTTTGACGAAGTTTTCTTGATTTTGATCCATGGATTTGCTTGGTTTCAAGTGGATCTAGCATCTCCCCAAGTTTCCCCATCTTTCATCCACGAAATCTCATCAATTTTGACCCCAAAATCATCATTTTCCGTCCAAAATCGCGCTCCGGATCTCGCATCTCGCGTTGACCCCGACCCACCGGACGACCGGCCTTTCTCGGACGTCCGGAGCCCCTCGACCGACCGGATGTCCAACCTTTTCCGGACGACCGGAACCCCTAACCCGAGCCAAATTAACGGATTTCTGAGCCTGCCCGGACGTCCGGCCACCGGTCGTCCGACCATCTTCGAACGTCCGTAACCTGTAGTTTCAGATTACGGCTAATTTTTGTTTTGTCCATAACTAATTCATCTGGAGTCCGATTTTCGCGTTCTTTAGCTCGTTGAAAATCTCTTGACATCCCCCTTCCAACAAAAATACCACCAACATCTTTTGACTCCATCAAATGTTGTGAATTTTGGCATCTTTGCCTAGGGCTTCCACCACATCATCCGCTACACCACCACCGACTTCCGCAACCTAACCAATTGTGTTCCACATTGCATTAGTGGTTGCTTGAGGAGTGATTTGAGTCTCCTAAGGTTTCTAGGCTACTTAGGGACGATTGCTTCTTCATCAACCACCACCACCATCATAACTTCTGCATAGGCTTACCAACCATACACTTCTTCAACACTGACTTAACCCAATTTTGTTTGTGTTGTGAGTTGTGTCTCCTAAGGTGTTTCGGCTACTTAGGGACTGTGCTTCCAACTCCAACCACCTTACCCTCCATTTCCGCATTGCGTACTCCACAACCCATCATTGCCATTTCGCAATCCCTTTGAGCTTCCGGAACCACCACCGCATTCCCGCTACCACCATTTGACATTTAAGATTTTGAGTTCGCGGTTTTTCTGTTTCCTAAGGTGTTTCGACTACTTAGGGATGAGACTCCATCATCTTGATATCTCCATCAAGATCACCGCCACTCATCATCACCATGGACGGTAACCTCCATATCAACTTGGTATCGTGGTATCCCTCCATTGTATATTCCCTTGCCATTGCATTGTTAACCCCTATCCCATTTTGCGTCACTTGCCTATCAAGACTAGCCATTTGAGTATTGCCGGCAATGTTACTTGTGCACATTAGTGATCTACACCATACATTGCATACATACCATATCATATTGGTATCATCATATCATGTCTTGTGTCTCAAGTTTGTTCCCGTATATATACAATTGCTATCTTGGTTTGTGCATTATGCCAAAGTGGCCATACAAAAAAAAGCTTTTAAGCAAAAGAGAAAGAGCAAAGAAGCTTGTAAGCAATAGATGGAATCATACCACATTGCCATATCCGATCATCTTGGATCATACCACCGGAACATACATACATAGCATACTTGGGATAGAAAGTTCATACATTTTGCATCTTATAGAATGTGCACAAGTGTCGTATCCGCCTATTGAGCAATCGTGCTAGCGTCTATCTTGAGTTGTGCAACACGAGCGTTTTCTGTGGATTCCACATTTTGTGCTCATCCTTGGTTGCACGACCCCATTTATCTATCCGTGTGTGTGTTTCCGTGTGCCACATATGGCTATTGGTCTACTTGTTTCACTTGCGAATTTGTGAATCTCTTTCAACATTATTGACTCTTGCTAACATTTTGCATCAAATTTTTGTGCCACTATCCTCACCGAGCTCCACTATAAGCCTTATTTGTGTAGGTGTGAGAAACCGACAAGAATTGGTACCAATTGTGCTATTTCCTTGTCCACATTGGGGTGATCATTGATCCACTTTCAACTTCGGTCAAGGTACATTTTGTATTTGTTCTTCTCTTTCTACCACTCACATTTTTCTCTTGGAGTGAAGGATAGGCAAGGCATTTCATCTCCGGTCTTTGACAACAACGATGGCGTGAACAACTACATCACCAAAAAGTCAATCTTCGATCTACAACGACAAATGCAAGGCGCACAATCAAGATTGCGAGAGCGCATCGAGAACCTCTCCATCGACATTCGTCACTCCGAAGCAAGGAAAAGGGACTACATCGACAACAGGCTTTCTGCACAAAAGGAGGAGCAAGATGCAAGGATGGAGGAGATTCGGACCTTGTTGATCAAACGTTCTTCCCCTTCATCATCCCTAAGGCAGCGACGTTCAAGTCACAAGTCTTCGGAGCGCAAAAATGATGCAAGCGCAAGTCATCCATGTCCACATCTCCATGGCGACCACCATCACATTCGTGATCCACCTCATCATGAAGGGCAAGTAACCTACAAGCAACATGTGCACGACGACGACGAACGACATCTACTACGAGCTCAAGCATGACAACGGCACCATCATCATGATGATGCTCCATGAGCGCAAATGCACAAGTCCCAACAAGCCCTACTTCACGCCAAGTCCAAACATCATGAGCACAAGAGAAGACCGTGAGACGAGCACCACCAAGACGGAGCTACGACTACCACCACCACTTCGGCATCTTCGCCAAGTGTTCTCAAGGCATCTTTGCCTTCGGGCGTACGGCTTCTTCGCCTACTTCCCATGAGTTCGCCTACATCGACATCTTCAAGTACAAGGAGACCACCTACGAGCGAGGGTGACACTTCCATCTTCAGAATTCCCTCAAAGAAGATGGCCGAGCATGGGAATTTCCCTTCGGTCATGGAGACAAGCTATGAGGTGCCACATCATATGGGCCTCCAACAACAAGAAGGTGACCAGAAGGTCGAGAAAGGGCCATCCCCTTCGACCACGGCGACGAGCATGAACCTCTTCAACCACTTGAAGACGGCGCCCATATTGGACTCATACTCCGAGTCAAGCTACGAGACCGCACATGAGACCTTATCTTTGGTCTTAGAGGAGAGTGATGATGTGCCATCTTCGGCCTTCACCCACGGCTACGACCACGACACGATTGGGCATGGAGACATTTGCACCTACATCTCTTCGACACCCACATATGCCGAGATGCCCCAATTGCCATGTGAGGAGAGCCACCACCACATGAGTGACTCCACCACACGTGACATTGAGAGCATTTCCTATGAGAGGATGAGTGTGACCACCACTAGCCCTACACTTGAGAGCATGCCACACATCCTATGTGTCGTGGATTTGTCACGGCAGATGTCCTTAGTGTCAGGACTTAGTCGCGAGGCCAACGCATCTATGTGGTAGCTTGAAAGGGGTTGAGTGGGACGAGAGATGCAGGGCGGATCAACACATAAGACGAGGATTTAGATAGCTTCGGGCCCCGGGAAACATCCTCCGGTAAAAACCCTACATGCTGTTTGAGGCTAGGTCTCATTATCATCACGAGGGAGACGCCGTAAACCGGCTCTTTGTGTCTAGCCCTAGAAATTATTGATTGTTGTCTGTCCTTCTTTGGGGAGCCCTGCCCCTCCTTATATATGTTGAAGGGGCGGGTTACATGTGGAGTCCTATTAGGATTAGGACTAGTCTATCTCTAATACAAACCGGATACGAGTCCAGATCTTAACTCCTTGTAAGACAAATATTCCTTATGCCTTTCCTCTTAAACCGGCCCACCATAGTATGAACCGGCCTTCATGAACCGCCCGTTGGGCCACCAGGTCTTGTCGCTCCTCGCACCTGCCTGCCGGATTACCAATGAGTCGTGAACCGCCAAGTGTCAGCGGGCTGCTGGTGAACCGCCAAGTCCGGCCGGGTTATACTTCCGGCCGGTTTATGCCGCGGGGTATATCCCCGACATTAGCCCCCAGTTTAATTTGGATTTATCCATGTTAAACTGATCTGCAACATAAACTCAAGAGCAAATTTGACAGGTTATGCTTCGGGTTAAAAATTCTTGTAAATCGGCACCTGATCATCCTTGTCATTTCCTTCTTCTAGAAAATCCGGTTTAATAGGCCAGCTTCATACTCAATTTGCTTTGCAGAAGATATTGAGAATAAATAATCCATTTGAATCGGCCTTCAATGCTCTTGATTTGACAAAAATATTGGTCTTCAAATATTCAACTGATATCAGCCGGTTTGAAAATATAGAACTTGCCGGTTTATCATTGCCAAAATTGCCGGGTTATAAGAACTGATGATCCCGGGTCATAACCGTTTATAGACACCGGGTTATGATTGTTACCAACGCCGGGTCACACAATTGATCTTCCTGATCTGCTCAAAATTGAAAATTTGAAGATGTTCCTCCTTTACATGCATGATACCTGTAGCCCCCAAGTCTTAAGAAGAGAATATAATGATAACTTAAGACTTGCTCCAATCAGTGTTGCAACCTTGAAGAAATCCGGTTTATTCATCTCAATCATATAAATTGAATACTCCATATATGTAGCCCCCAAGTACCGGGTTGTCATGCTTGCAGCAACCTGGGACTTGCAATTGCTTATAAAAACTTCAATCAGTGTAGCCCCCAAGGGCCGGGTCATTATGCAATAATTAGCAGGGACTTTATAAATATAATCATGTAGACTTGAGCAGTGATGCGTAGCCCCCAAGGGTCGGCTTAGTAAAATAATACTGAACCGGGACTTGATATATACTTCAATGAAAATAACACCTTATAATGTAGCTTCCATCGTAAGGCTTGAACCCACGTCCACAAGGTTAAGAGTTTCGTGCTTTACCAACTGATCAATGAATCCTTCAATATTATGGACGAAAATTTGTGTACCTTTAATTGTTGACAGGAGCAATTGGTAGCCCCCAAGGGCCGGCTTATTATGATATGATGAGTCGGGTCTTTAATAAAATGAGCAAAAAATGACTTTGCATTAGCCCCCAAGTGTCATGGTGCATGCTTGCAGCGACATGAGACTTGCATATAACCTCAATTTGAATAATGTAGCCCCCAAGTGCCGGGTCGTACGCCTGCAGCGACTCGGGACTATTCCTTCAATTGTAGAATAAACCATATCCATTGATAATATGATAGCCATTGCGCTAAAGCGACTTTGAAAACCTTGATCATAATACTGGTCATTGATAATCATAATAGAAATCCAGCCATGTTTGGCTATTTGAATAATATACCCAATGATTTATAAGCGCATGATTCCAATGGCGCAATCCAAATATATACTGGCGACGTATAGTCCAAAGCCAGGCCAGTTTAATAAACTCCGGATAATTTCCCATCATATACTGGCGACTTATCGTCTTAAAGCCAGGCCAGTTTAATAAACACCGGATAACTTATCATCATGCTTTATTCAACCTGTCTCTGCATACAACAAGTTTAAAGTGTCCTGGCGGTTTACCGCCGGACGGGTCATAATGCCCAACAAATAACCTGGGTTTATAAGCAAGGTTGCACTTTAAGAATAATCAAATATGAAATACATCATACCTGTGATATTGAATCACATTGCTGGTTTTACCAACTTTTTGTAGTAAGAGTGATAACCCCAATCTTGAGTAATGATAACTCCTTTCATACTGTGTCGGTTGATGATAAACCGTACCGGGTTGTGATAAACACCGGTTTAACCATATATAATACTGGCGACTCATAGTCAAACCAGACCGGGCTGATAGTCTCCGGATTATAACTTGATCCTGTATTGACAACTTGTATTTGAAAATCAAGCCGGGTTAATGAACGCCGGTTTACTCCATAATAGGATGGTAATAGAAAATCAAACCGGGCAGATGGCCCCCAGATTAGGACTTGACCGTGTTCCGTCAATTTGTAATTGATAGTTGAACCGGAAAAAATATGCTTGTTGACATAAAAGAAATCCGACAAAAGCAAAGAACAAACAAACCATGAAAACAACATGGAAGCAAAAGTAATGATAAAAACCATTTGAAAAAATGTGCTATACTGAACTGTTCAGATGGCATTACCATGGTCGGACAGGATCAAGGCCTCCAATAGGAGTGACAATGATTCAAGTCAGCCAAGTCCCCAAATGACTCGTGGCATATATGCCAAATCAAGAGGCGTAGCAATGGCTCAGGCCCGACCATGCTCCCAAGTGATTTTGTGGCCTTAGGCCGACCAAGAGGCATTACTGGTTCAGACTTGACCCAGTCCCCAAATGATCTGGTGGCTGTCGCCTATCAAAGGGTGTTCGTTGGTTCGGACACGACCAAAGCCCCCGTGATATTGTGGCCTTAGGCCGACCAAGAGGCATTACTGGTTCAAACTTGACTCAGTCCCCAAATGATCTGGTGGCTGTCGCCTATCAAAGGGTGTTCGTTGGTTCGGACACGACCAAAGCCCCCAGTGATATTGTGGCATTGCGCCGATCAAGAGGTGTAGCTATGGTTCGGATACGACCAAGCCCCCAAGTGATCAATAATATGATAAGCCAATAAGGCATGATACCCATGTTTGAACCGCGCATCATGGCAGCAGGTCCTCTTTGGCACCCTTTAACTTTTTGCAAGAGATAAATCCTTCTTGAACCGGACATTAAACCGGATATTGAGAGCTTCAAAGCTTTGTGGGAGACTTCTTTCCCTTGAGACGGATATTAAACCGGAATCCTTCTTTTTAAGCCGGAAATTTTCTAACGGCCTTTAAATTTGCACCAATATGGCGGTTTAGGGTCCTGCATTAGACAACTTTGCAAACCGGAGTAATTGCTGTTTTTAAAGAATGCAATATATAATATAAAATATATTGGATGGATTTCACCCGATATATCATGCCAGGGGTTATCCACCGTGGAGTTGATGATCACCATGGTGCAGCTGAAATTAATGACGGCCGAGTCGGCCACGGCGTTGTAAACCGAGAGTCGGCTGCGGGCGTCGTAAACCAGTGCAGACGGATAACCGGCTGCAGGCATTTGTAAAACGGCGCGGTCGATTGTCGGTGTAGACAAATGCCAGCAATGTGCTCTCCGTATCCGTGGCATGATAGCCACTCTTATAATGAGTAATTTTCCTGCACAAAGGTCACAAACGAGAGTAATTGTTCTCGAAAGAATGAAGAAATATCATAAAACTTGATCGGATGGATTTCACCTGATGTGCCAGGCCGGAAATAATCCGCCATGAAATTTATGATCGCTAGGTGGAGTTGAGGTCGCTCACGGGTGAACCGACCGCGGCGTGGTAAACCGGCGCGGACGGGTGAGTCGGCCGCGACGCTTGTAAACCAGCGCGAGCGCGTGAACCGGCCGCGTGGGCGGACGGGCAAGTGGTCCGTGGCGTTGTAAAGCGACGCGGACAGGCAAGTCAGCTGGCGTGCTTGGTGTAAACTGGACCGCGACATGCGTGCCCGTAAAGCTATGTGGCACAGCCGAACATGCATCCGCGGTATAATGGCATAAACAATTGTCCTGTGTAAAGATGTTACAGGGCAAATAATTGTTCTTTGACAAAAAACAATAAATGTTTAATAAGATAAATTTAGATGGATATCACCTGACTCGTCGGGATAACCGCGGCGCTGTAAGCTCGTGCTGACGGAGGAGTCAATCGCAGGCACGGTAAGCTACGCGGACAGGTGAGTCAACCGCAGGCGCGGTAAGCCGTGCGGATGGGAGAGTCAGCCGCTCGTGTTGATGTAGCGGGGGCTAATGTCGGGCAGTATGGCACGGATACACACTAGTGCAAAAATAATGTTGTGTTTGTCCTTTATGCAACACCTTTGTAATGAATAATGGTCTGGAAATTATTGCAATGATACTTCTGGGGTGACACTAGCTCCACTTTTTCCACGCCTCCTTGCAATCACTCCCATGCTGCATCTTGGGTTGAATGCTCCTAGCAAAACACTGCATCGTTGTCGCCTCATAATTTTAGTCAGCAAAAAAGGTGCTCCATAGCATCATTGGACGGGTTCCAGCTACCTACAGACTTTGTCATGCACAGTAGTTTAACAAAGACTCGACATTGACTCAGATACTCCATAGCGCTTTATAACCAGAGACAGTGGCTGCAGGCAATGGCTTGGAACAACCGCGGCAGCTCAACAAGCTGAGGCGCACCCGATGGCGGTTTAGAGTGATGCGAGGGCGAGGCCCCGAAGGCAGGGAGCTATGTTTGAACCGGCGGCAGCTCTCAGCCGCGTCCCGGCGGTTCAGCAGCGGGAGCAAGGGCGCTCATGGTGGCGGTCTGGCAGCTTGGCGGTTTATCCGCGGCTGCATGCGCGCACGGGAGGAACAGCACAGCAAACCGGCCAGGCCGTCTCGCGCAAAAGAGCCTGGCGTAGCACGGACGGAGGCACCGGGCAGCTGGAGGCGGAGCCGCGGTTGCAACGGCGGCCAACCGGTGGTGGAGCGGCGAGGCGCGGATGCATGAGGCCAAGCACCAGGCGGCCTGGTGGCGATTCAGACAGAGAGGCGGAACGGACCGCTCGTGGTCGAGGGCGGAACGGACCGCTCGCGGTCGAGGGCGGAACGGGCCGGAGCCGGCATATGCTGCGAAGTGGCTGGTCGCGGTGAGGAAGATGCTTCGAGTGGCGATGCGGAGGCAACCCGGCCGCCGGCGGAGGCAACCCTGGTGGGGACCCGGAGCCGGCCGGTGCGGTGAAGACGAGCGGGCGGCCGAGTCGCGTGATGACTGGTGGTGGTGACGAGGTCTGCACGCGCTGAGGTCGCGAGCACGTAGCAGAGCAGTGACGTCGCGCCAGCGATAGCCGCTCCGCCACAGTGGAGGCGAGACGGGTTGTGGACGGGGGCGCCGGAGGCACTCCTGCTCAGCCGCAGAAGCAGCAGGCGCTCGAGGCGAGGCTGAGGCGGAGACCGACTCCGTGGTCTTATCCACCTCCTCCCCTTTTTTTTGACTGGGTATATGATGATTGACTTTTCCATGGTTGCCCTTCACGTGTAGAACAGCGGCCACAGCCAATGGATTTTTTCTTCTTGGGAACTTGGTCATGTAGTTGCTTGTAATGACAGTAGTAAGATGGTGCCTCGGCAAGTCACGTGGCGTGGAAACTCAGAAGGGCAGCACAGCCTGTGGCCGATTTGTTTGAGATGGACTCGGCTTGGACTAGTACTTCCTTTTGGTCTGATGGTCCAATCTCGTCTTCCCATAAAAAAGTAACAGCGACGAAACGCTTTTGATTCTGCCTGCCCTCGTTGCTGTGGAATTTCCTTGGGACTTGTACCGATGCAGTACAAGTTTCCTTCGACTCGGACTCGACGGATCTGTCGCTCCAAGGTTTAATCATAATTCTGATTTCCCATCGATAAATTTGTCGGCTCTGTCCATGGTTGTCCGGTAGCTCACGCGATCGTTCCACGCTGGCTTCTTTTAATCTAATCAATCACGAGTTTCTCGATCCCTGAGATAAATCCCTTCAAGAACTCAACACCATCGTGCACTGGCCCCACGGTGGGCGCCAACTGTCGTGGATTTGTCACGGCAGATGTCCTTAGTGTCAGGACTTAGTCGCGAGGCCAACGCATCTATGTGGTAGCTTGAAAGGGGTTGAGAGGGACGAGAGACGCAGGGCGGATCAACACATAAGACGAGGATTTAGACAGCTTCGGGCCCCGGGAAACATCCTCCGGTAAAAACCCTACATGCTGTTTGAGGCTAGGTCTCATTATCATCATGAGGGAGACGCCGTAAACCGGCTCTTTGTGTCTAGCCCTAGAAATTATTGATTGTTGTCTGTCCTTCTTTGGGGAGCCCTGCCCCTCCTTATATATGTTGAAGGGGCGGGTTACATGTGGAGTCCTATTAGGATTAGGACTAGTCTATCTCTAATACAAACCGGATACGAGTCCAGATCTTAACTCCTTGTAAGACAAATATTCCTTATGCCTTTCCTCTTAAACCGGCCCACCATAGTATGAACCGGCCTTCATGAACCGCCCGTTGGGCCACCAGGTCTTGTCGCTCCTCGCACCTGCCTGCCGGATTACCAATGAGTCGTGAACCGCCAAGTGTCAGCAGGCTGCCGGTGAACCGCCAAGTCCGGCCGGGTTATACTTCCGGCCGGTTTATGCCGCGGGGTATATCCCCGACACTATGTGAGGTTGAGAGCTGATACGTCTCCAACGTATCTAAAATTTTTGATTGCTCCATGCTATATTATCGACTGTTTTGGACTATATTGGGCTTTATTTTCCACTTTTATATTATTTTTGGGACTAACCTATTAACCGGAGGCCCCCCAGCCTAGAATTGTTGTTTTTTGCCTATTTCAGTGTTTCGAAGAAACGGAATATCAAACGGAGTCCAAACGGAATAAAATCTTCGGGAACGTGATTTTCTCACCGAACGTGATCCAGGAGACTTGGACCCTACTCCAAGGAGTCAATGAGGAGGTCACGAGGATGGGGGGCGCGCCCCCTGCCTCGTGGGCCCCTCGGTGCTCCACCGACGTACTCCTTCCTCCTATATATACATATGTACCCCCAAACAATCAGAACGGGAGCCAAAAACCTAATTCCACCGCCGCAACTTTCTGTATCCACGAGATCCCATCTTGGGGCCTGTTCCGGAGCTCCGCCGGAGAGGGCCGTCATCACGGAGGGCTTCTACATCATCCTAGCCCCTCCGATGAAGTGTGAGTAGTTTACCTCAGACCTTCGGGTCCATAGTTAGTAGCTAGATGGCTTCTTCTCTCTCTTTGAATCTCAATACAAAGTTCTCCCCCTCTCTTGTGGAGATCTATTCGATGTAATCTTCTTTTTGCGGTGTGTTTGTTGAGACCGATGAATTGTGGGTTTATGATCAAGTCTATGTATGAATAATATTTGAATCTTCTCTGAATTCTTTTATGTATGATTGGTTATCTTTGCAAGTCTCTTCGAATTATCCGTTTGGTTTGGCCAACTAGATTGGTAGTTCTTGCCATGGGAGAAGTGCTTAGCTTTGGGTTCGATCTTGCGGTGTCCTTTCCTAGTGACAGAAGGGGCAGCAAGGCACGTATTGCATCGTCGCCATCGAGGATAACAATATGGGGTTTATTTCATATTGCATGAATTTATCTCTCTACATCATGTCATCTTGCTTAAGGTGTTACTCTATTTTTAACTTAATACTCTAGATGCATGCTGGATAGCGGTCGATGAGTGGAGTAATAGTAGTAGATGCAGAATCGTTTCGGTCTACTTGTCACGGACGTGATGCCTATATACATGATCATGCCTAGATATTCTCATAACTATGCTCAATTCTATCAATTGCTCAACAGTAATTTGTTCACCCACCGTAGAATACTTATGCTCTTGAGAGAAGCCACTAGTGAAACCTATGGCCCCAGGTCTATTCTCATCACATCAATCTCCATCACTTTAATCTTGCTTTGCTTTTTACTTTACCTTTACTTTTTTACTTTGCATCTTTATACCAAAAACACCAAAAATATTATATCTATCAGATCTCACTCTCGTAAGTGACCGTGAAGGGATTGACAACCCCTAATCGCGTTGGTTGCGAGTAGCTATCGCTTTGTGCAGGTACGAGGGACTTGAGCGTGGCCTCCTACTGGATTGATACCTTGGTTCTCAAAAACTGAGGGAAATACCTACGCTACTCTGCTGCATCATCCCTTCCTCTTCAGGGAAAACCAACACAAGCTCAAGACGTAGCAAGAAGGATTTCTGGCACCGTTGCCGGGGAGGTTCACGCAAGTCAAGATTTGACTACCGACAACGAGCCATTTCTGGCGCCGTTGCCGGGGAGTCTACGCAAAAAGTCAACATACCAAGTACCCATCACAATCCCTATCTCTCAAATTACATTATTTTCCATTTGCCTCTTGTTTTCCTCTCCCCCAGTTCACCCTTGCCGTTTTATTCGCCCTCTCTCTCTGTGTATCCTCCCTCACCTTCCCGCTTGCCTCTTGTTTGCTCGTGTGCTAGTTTGCTTCCTTGTCATTATGTCTAAAATTAGGGAAGTTATCGCCAATATGGGCTATAACAATATCATGGAAGATTCTAATGCTCCTGCTGAAGAACCCCCTACCTACCATACAAAAAGATTTCGAATCGGTAGTGGGAATATTATTGGAAAAGGAGTTATTCAAGATTTCTTTACTTGTGCTGGTGCTTTGCCCTCTATGGGTGGTTCTATTCTCCATAGAACTAGTAGTCTTGCGGACGCTATTGCCATGCTTATCGTTGAACTTGAAAGGCAATTTATGCATATGCACCCATCTATACAAAGAGTTTTCCTACAATTTTCTAATATCGAGCATTCCTCTGTTAAGCGTGCCGCTACTATCTTTTTTGCTCATGAATTCAGATTTATAATAAAAGAAGCCAAAGAAATTTTTGCGCACTATAGGGTGGACGCTGGTCGTCCTCCCATAGAATCTATCCTCTTCGATCAAGAAGAAATTATGCGCTTTCAATCTCCTGACTATGTTGCTTTTAATGAAAACCTCAGAAAAAAAGGTGCCAACCAATATTTTAATTGATAGAATCTCTGAACTTAATGATGATTTGGCTATTCGAAATAATGAGCTAGGATACTCTCTTGAGTCTAGGCTCACAAAGTTCTGTCAAAAGAATGCTTATAATGATGAATTGGTTGTACAATACGAAGGGCCGAAAGAGGAACCTATACCTCCTAAAATTGATCTTGGGGACTTCTATCCTATTAAATTTAGCCCTTTTGATTACTTTTGCTTGCCTCAAAGAAAACTTTATGCTGAACGTAGAGAATATGAAATGAGCTTCACCGATCTATCTTATTACTACGGCACAACCTAGATCTATCCTCGCTTTTATGCCTAGCTAGGGGCATTAAACGATAGCGCTTGTTGGGAGGCAACCCAATTTTATTTTTATTCCTTGCTTTTTTCTCCTGCTTAGTAATAAATAAATTATTTAGCCTCTGTTTTGGTTGTGTTTTTTGTGTTTAATTAGTGTTTGTGCCAAGTAGAACCATTGGGAAGACTTGGGGAAAGTCTTGTTGAACTTGCTGTAAAAAACAGAAACTTTAGCGCTCACGAGAACTGCTGTCATTTTTATTTGAAGAGAGCTATTTAGTTAATTCTTTTTGCATATGATTAATAGATAAATTTCTCACGTCGAGCAATTTATTTTAGAATTTTTGGGGTTCTAGATCTTGCTCTAGCTACAGATTACTACAGATTGTTCTGTTTTTGACAGATTCTGTTTTCGTGTGTTGTTTGCTTATTTTGATGAATCTATGGCTAGTAAAATAGTTTATAATCTATAGAGAAGTTGGAATACAGTAGGTTTAATACCAATATAAATAAATAATGAGTTTATTACAGTAACTTGAAGTGGTCTTTTGTTTTCTTTCGCTAACGGAGCTCACGGGTTTTCTATTTTGAGTTTTGTGTTGTGAAGTTTTCAAGTTTTGGGTGAATTCTTTTGATGGATCATGGAACAAGGAGTGGCAAGAGCCTAAGCTTGGGGATGCCCATGGAACCCCCAAGATAATCCAAGGACACCAAGAAGTCAAAGCTTGGGGATGCCCCGGGAGGCATCCCCCCTTTCGTCCACTTCCATCGGTAATTTACTTGGAGCTATATTTTTATTCACCAACATGATATGTGTTTTGCTTGGAGCGTCTTGTATTATTTGTGTCTTTGTGTCTTAGTATGCCACAATCATCCTTGCTGTACACACCTTTTGAGAGAGCCATACATGAATTAAAATTTGATATAATACTCTATGTGCTTCACTTATATCTTTTGAGCTAAGTAGTTTTGCTCTATGTGCTTCACTTATATCTTTTGAGCTAAGTAGTTTTGCTCTATGTGCTTCACTTATATTTTTTGAGCGTTATAATTTTGCTCTATGTGCTTCACTTATATCTTTTGAGTGTTATAATTTTGCTCTATGTGCTTCACTTAGATCTTTTAGAGCATGGTGGTGGGTTTGTTTTAAAGAAACTATTGATCTCTCATGCTTCACTTAATTATTTTGAGAGTCTCTTAATAGCATGGTAATTTGTTTAATAATAATATGCTTGGTATTCAAGATTTGTGAAACTTTCTTTTGAGTGTGTTGAATACTAATAAAAGATTGAAGCATGATAATTGTTTTGAGATATGGAGGTGATAATATTAAAGTCATGCTAGTTGAGTAGTTGTGAATTTAAAGAATACTTGTGTTAAAGTTTTTGATTCCCGTATCATGCACGTATGGTGAACCGTTATGTGATGAAGTCGGAGCATGATTTATTTATTGATTGTCTTCCTTATGAGTGGTGGTCGGGGACGAGCGATGGTCTTTTCCTACCAATCTATCCCCCTAGGAGCATGCGCGTAATGCTTTGCTTTGATAACTTCTAGATTTTTGCAATAAGTATATGAGTTCTTTATGACTAATGTTGAGTCCATGGATCATACACACTCTCACCCTTCCACCTTTGCTAGCCTTTCTAATACCGCGCACCTTTCGCCGGTATCATACACCTACCATATACCTTCCTCAAAACAGCCACCATACCTACCTATTATGGCATTTCCATAGCCATTCCAAGATATATTGCCATGCAACTTTCCACCATCTAGTTCATCATGACACATTCATCATTGTCATATTGCTTAGCATGATCATGTAGTTGACATAGTATTTGTGGCAAAGCCACCGTTCATAATTTTTCATACTTGTCACTCTTGATTCATTACATATCCCGGTACACCGCCGGAGGCATCCATATAGAGTCATACTTTGTCTTAGAATCGAGTTGTAATCATTGAGTTGTAAATAAATAAAAGTGTGATGATCATCATTTAATAGAGCATTGTCCCAAAAAAAAGAGAAAGGCCAAAGAAAAAAAAGAAGGCCCAAAAAAGAGAAAATAAATAAAAAGGGGCAATGCTACTATCCTTTTACCACACTTGTGCTTCAAAGTAGCACCATGATCTTCATAGTAGAGAGTCTCCCATGTTATCACTTTCATATACTAGTGGGAATTTTACATTATAGAACTTGGCTTGTATATTCCAATGGTGGGCCTCCTCAAGTGCCCTAGGTCTTTGTGAGCAAGCAAGTTGGATGCACTCCCACTTAGTTTCTTTTTGAGCTTTCATATACTTATAGCTCTAGTGCATCCGTTGCATGGCACTCCCTACTCACTCACATTGATATCTATTGATGGGCATCTCCATAGCCCGTTGATACGCCTAGTAGATGTGATACTATCTTCCCCTCCTTTTTGTCTTCTCCACAACCACCATTCTATTCCACCTATAGTCTATATCCATGGCTCACGCTCATGTATTGCGTGAAGATTGAAAAAGTTTTGAAAAAGTTAGAGTATGAAACAATTGCTTGTCTTGTCATCGGGGTTGTGCATGATTTAAATACTTTGTGTCGTGAAGATGGAGCATAGCCAGACTATATGATTTTGTAGGGATAACTTTCTTTGGCCATGTTATTTTGAGAAAACATAATTGCTTTGTTAGTATGCTTGAAGTATTATTATTTTTATGTCAATATAAACTTTTGTCTTGAATCTTTCGAATCTCAATATTCATACCACAATTAAGAAGATTTGCATTGAAATTATGCCAAGTAGCACTCTGCATCAAAAATTCTCTTTTTATCATTTACCTACTCGAGGACGAGCAGGAATTAAGCTTGGGGATGCCTGATACGTCTCCAACGTATCTATAATTTTTGATTGCTCCATGCTATATTATCTACTATTTTGGACTATATTGGGATTTATTTTCCACTTTTATATTATTTTTTGGACTAACCTATTAACCGGAGGCCCAACCCAGAATTGCTGTTTTTTTTGCCTATTTCAGTGTTTCGAAGAAACGGAATATCAAACAGAGTCCAAACGGAATAAAATCTTCGGGAACATGATTTTCTCACCGAACGTGATCCAGGAGAGTTGGACCCTACTCCAAGGAGTGAAAGAGGAGGTCACGAGGGTGGGGGGCGCCCCCCCTAGGGCGCGCCCCCTGCCTCGTGGGCCCCTCGGTGCTCCACCGATGTACTCCTTCCTCCTATATATACATACGTACCCCCAAACAATCAGAATGGGAGCCAAAAACCTAATTCCACCGCCGCAACTTTCTGTATCCACGAGATCCCATCTTGGGGCATGTTCTGGAGCTCCGCCGGAGAGGTACGTCATCACGGAGGGCTTCTACATCATCCTAGCCCCTCCGATGAAGTGTGAGTAGTTTACCTCAGACCTTCGGGTCCATAGTTAGTAGCTAGATGGCTTCTTCTCTCTCTTTGAATCTCAATACAAAGTTCTCCCCCTCTCTTGTGGAGATCTATTCGATATAATCTTCTTTTTGCGATGTATTTGTTGAGATCGATGAATTGTGGGTTTATGATCAAGTCTATCTATGAATAATATTTGAATCTTCTCTGAATTCTTTTATGTATGATTGGTTATCTTTGCAAGTCTCTTCGAATTATCCATTTGGTTTGGCTAACTAGATTGGTAGTTCTTGCCATGGGAGAAGTGCTTAGCTTTGGGTTCAATCTTGCGGTGTCCTTTCCCAGTGATAGAAGGGGCATCAAGGCACGTATTGCATCATTGCCATCGAGGATAACAAGATGGGGTTTATTTCATATTGCATGAATTTATCTCTCTACATCATGTCATCTTGCTTAAGGCGTTACTCTGATTTTTACTTAATACTCTAGATGCATGCTAGATAGCGGTCGATGAGTGGACTAATAGTAGTAGATGCAGAATCGTTTCGGTCTACTTGTCACGGACGTGATGCCTATATACATGATCATGCCTAGATATTCTCATAACTATGCTCAATTCTGTCAATTGCTCAACAGTAATTTATTCACCCACCGTAGAATACTTATGCTCTTGAGAGAAGCCACTAGTGAAACCTATGGCCCCCGGGTCTATTCTCATCATATCAATCTCCATCACTTTAATCTTGCTTTGCTTTTTACTTTACCTTTACTTTTTACTTTGCATCTTTATACCAAAAATACCAAAAATATTATATCTATCAAATCTCACTCTCGTAAGTGACCGTGAAGGGATTGCAACCCCTAATCGCGTTGGTTGCGAGTAGCTATCGCTTTGTGCAGGTACGAGGGACTTGAGCGTGGCCTCCTACTGGATTGATACCTTGGTTCTCAAAACCTGAGGGAAATACTTCCGCTACTCTGTTGCATCATCCCTTCCTCTTTGGGGAAAACCAACGCAAGCTCAAGACGTAGCAAGAGCCATTTGAGTGACTCCACCAACCATATGAGTGAGAGCATCCGAGAGGGAGTGAGTGAGCCACAACACTTAGTGAGTGAGGTAGTTGACAAGGCATGTGAGGCCACTTTGATTTCTAACGACTTAACCTCTACTCCTAGTGTGTTTTCTTCTTTGGTGCTAGCTCTCCTACATGACGACACGCCTATCCTCGACGAGTCCATGCCTCCAATGGAGACAACGATGGCCATGATGGAAGAAGATGCACCCCCACATGGTTCCATCAAGATGAAGATGACCACAACTTGCTCTTCGACACCTCACCTACAACACATGAGCGATGCTCCAAAGGTAACATAGGCGATGGTGCTTCTCTTGTCCCACTAGTGAACTATCTCACCAATGATTGCTTGCATGATGTTGACACACCTATTTCCATGCTTCATGCTAGTGCGACTTCTTCATGTGACGACTTACCTATTTATGATGAATATGATGACGAGCATGTTGAGTTTCCTAGTGGTGATGTTATGCTCCATAGGATATCATGTGCAAATTCTATTGGTCACATCATGTTTGGTAATCCTTTGAACTTGTCATATGCTATGAGTGAAATATCCCATATTGCATCATTTCAATCTCAACATAGTGACTATGCATGCCCCATTAGAATACATCCCATTTGCACTTATGGCATAGATGACAAAATAATGGTCATTGACTTTTGTTTTTCATGTGATGATATTGCCATGCTTCCTTTACATGATTTGCGCAATTCATCTACTATGCCATGCCATGATCACATAGAACCCAATATGCTTTGTTTTGGATGTTGTCAATATTCTCCGTGTGATGTTTCCATTAATGATCATGAGGAGACCCCCATAGTTTCCTCATACATATTAGGAGATTTTGATGCATTCCATACTTTGCATGATTCTCATAATTACTTGCACCGTATGCATTCCATGAATAACAATGACCTACATGTTGCGAGTGATGCATTACATCCTTTGAGTCTCCATTATGCTATACATAACAACAAACCTATCATGATGGATGACATGTTTCTATATCACGCATCTCATTTATTTGAGCATTGGATATTTTGTGCTAACCAACACAAACATAGCTAGTTGGGTACTTGTCTGTTCAAGCACTTATGACCCCTACGCCTGGTTTCCATGCATACCTCGGGTTTTATAACCGAGTGGGTATTCGGATACACTCCGGACTATCGGGTCCAGAGGTCGAAGCGAAAAGGTCGGCCATGACAAATGATTTACAATCTGGCAAGGGACATTACATATGTCACTTGAAGAAACACAGTCACTAAGACTGATTAAATTCTTCTTCTATACCATCCAATAGGCTGTCTAGCCTACAATCCTGTTGGGAATACTTTGCGGCTAATTCTACATGATCATACACTAAACTGACGGGGATCTCTTTCCCATCGGGCCCGACAGGTCCGACCTTGGCCATGTGGTATATCGTGTCTTCACTATAGCCCAGGCTTCCCGTGCACCTTGTCGGCAGGCTGATATCTTCCATAATCGGAAGCGCCGTCGGGCTCCCTTAAGCTTCTCTATAAGCTCCCCCATGCCTCCTGGCGGGGACGCGGATAGCCACAAGGCTTGGGCAATACTCTGCATCACCTACCGAACTTGTTCATGCAGTTGTGAGAGCTCTGGCAGAAGATCACCTGAGGACCCGGGCATCTCCTCCGCGGGACGACTCGTCAGCATACCTGCAGACATAATGTTGTTAGCAGGATTCTTCGCCGAACTCCTTTAAAAAGTTCGTTCAAGAACTTACTTAAAATGCCGTGCTGAAGCCGTTTATTCTCCTTCACGGAGTCTGCAAGCTGGGCCCGGACATCCTTCAGTTCCACACCCAGCCAGATATTGGCATCTTGGAGATCATTTTTCTCCTGCCTGACTCGCGTCAGCACACGCTCGCTAGCATTTCGCTGTCGATCATCACGTGCCGTATCCGCCTCCACGGCCTCCGGATTCACTCCGGGGCCACCTGCAACATCTATTGTTATGTGTGCATATACGCCGCATACTACCTAGTACTGATATTCTTTGCAATAGACAAAAGAGTTACCAGGGGACCCTTTTTGACTCCTTCAATGCGGCAATAGCGGCTTCCAGCTAGGCCTTGCACTCGTCCAGCTCTTGAGACAGTTGGGAATTCTTCTCCGTAAGAACCTGCACAAATAATGATCCTTAAATCAGTTGCGTCAACTGTTTCAAGTCTCAGGGGCTACTGATACATATAATCGTCAGATTTGCTTACCCGTACATCCCTTACATACTGGTCCGTGGCTCTGGCTAGACCATTTTGAGCGGCACAAAGGTACGCGTCTCCAGAATTGAAGGCATCAAATGCCTCTGGTGAGAAGCAAGCGTCACGGAGTATGGCCCGACGACGCCTAGGATTCAGGGCGCTCTCCACTTCTGAATTTGTAGCGGACAGTCTATCCGCATCCTCTATAGGAGGAGTATCCGGCATCCGCCCCATGTCGACTTCCGCCTCTATGTCCGGCCCTGGAGCCCGACTGGAGGAAGCATGATCGGCAGCCTCTCCGGACATATTCCGGCGAGCGTTTTTTCTATTAAAGAAACATGTACGCCATTACATTTTGAGAAAGACGACAACCACGGAGCGGGGTTTTTTTTCATACCTCTGCGCCGGCGTCTCCGTCCTAACCGCCTTCCTTTTCGGCCTACCCGACCTCGGTGCCTCTTGTTGGCAAGTTGCTGCGGGTTCGGCACGGCGTTCCGAATGCCTTCCCTGTAAAACACCATATGTATATGGTAGGTGAAGTGTCTAAAAGAGGATCATAGTTTTTGGAGTTGGGATTTTGGTTTTTCTTACATGCGATGCAGGGAGCAGTCTGGGATAGTCGGCCGTAATGGCCACCATGGCGTCATCACAGCTCAATTGATAGAACTGCCTGTCTATCAGCTCCACGAATATGTCCAGATCTTCCTCGAGTCCGGGACCAAGGGCCCGGTCAGGGTCCTCTGGTTGTGGACATGGGCTGTTGACCTCCCTTACAGCTTTTCGCAGTTACTGCCGTAAAATGGCAAGGTGAGTACCTACGACAAATAATGCGGGAAGAATGGGAGTAAGGAGATATAACTCACCCAACTTGGAGGGTTGTACATGGAGAAGCCATCCCATGGCTTGATGCGGATAAACTCCTCTTCCTCTCCCTTGAACAACTCGGACAGAATTTTTGCTAAGGCAGCAGCGGAGTCCGATCCCTTACGCCCGCAACGGGTGGCATCATCTTCCCCGTTAAAACACCACAGGGGGTGCCCTCGATATTGAAGTGGCTGCACTCCCCGCATTATGCATATTGACATAACCTCGATTACTGTCAATCCTAATTGAGCCAGCACTTTAATCCGGTTCATCAGATAAATGACTTCTCCGTTGTCTTCCTCCTGGGGGCTCCGTGGGCGCCAACTTCGGCGTTTCTTCAGAGGAGCATTGTTGAACTCAGGAAGACCCCGCCGAACAGGGTCCGAAAGGGGGACGTCCTCCATATAAAACCATTCCGAAGGCCAGTCTTCGGACGTCTTCTTCGGAGTACCGGACAGGTATCCGGTTTCGGCGATGCGCCATATTTCGGCTCCGCCCACTTGATAAAGTGACCCCTTCTGTGTGCGGGGGACGATGCAAAATAACCTTTTCCACAGCTCAAAATGAGCCTCGCAGCCCAGGAATAACTCGCAAAGGGCAACATAGTCGGCGATGAGTGATATGGAAGCAGGGGTTAAATTATGCAGTTGGAGGCCGTAAAACTCCAGGAGCCCCCGAAGGAACGGATGAATTGGAAATCTGAGTCCCCTTAATAAGTAAGGAACAAGGCACACCCGCTCCCCCGTAGAGGGGCTGGGGAAGCTCTCCGCTTGCTCCCTGCCGCTGTAGGTGGCGAGCCCGGCTCGGACGGGAACCATATACGCTGGAGGGAGAAATCCTGATGAGGACATGACTACCTTGGATATGACCAAAAATATTGCATATATGCATATTTGTCAGGTGATTTCTAGTGCAAACTATTCAATAATCTATTTATGTTATCCAGAACAAAAATACTTCACACACTTTTGTGTTTTGTCTAATTGCAGGTGTATGGGACATTTGTACAATCCACATATGAAGATAAGGAAGAAAGAGATGTTTATTTGCTGTCCAAAAAGTTCTCTCACGTCACTTTTGGTCCAAGAGAAGATAGAGTCCAAGTCTCTCACGTTCTGGATTCAGATTCGGACTGCACAGACATACCTGACTCAAAACGCACACAAGTTTTTCATACGGACTCCGAATTGGGTGATTCTTTTTTTGTTGGAAACTAGATTTCGTGCACTTTCCAACCCAATTGGAATCACCTTCAAATTCGTCCGGAGCGTTGAGTTGTGGACGAAACAATCTGATGCTGCAGCAGAATCCGAGTCAAACTACAAGTCCAAAGGTGTTACATCACCTCCACTTGGGCCCATTGGCCTTGTACGACCTAGATTTAATTTTAGGCTGCCTTGGGACGTCCTCCTACCTCCTTGGCCGCCACCCCTTGCTCCTATATAAGTAGATCCATCTAGTAGCTTTTCCTTGGGATTTGTTTAGTTAAAAGTTAGCCATTGCAACTTCGTGTGCTTCGTTTGTTTCCAACAACCAGACCAAGACCACTTTTCGGATCCCCACCATTATCAATACTTCATACATATTCGCGATATTCAGATTGCTTTTATCATATTCTTGCTTGTTCTTCGATTGCTTGCAGGAATAGACCTTCGTGGTCAGGTTGATCGTGTTCCGGCGTGGTCAATAACCTCTCGGAGTTGGTTTAGCGATTGCTAAGGCACAACGTCGTTGCACGTTTGTAGTCGGATCGTCAAAGTCGTCTCCACCAAATCGATAGTTATCATCTCATCGAAAGATCGGGACACCCCGCCTCTATCAAGTGGTATCAGTTTTCAGGTTGCTCGGTGAGAATTTCCAGTTTTCCTAGATTAGATTTATTTTCTTACCTATTGTCCAAGAAAAAGCCACAAAAAAGAGTTAGATCTATTCATCCTTGGTCCAAGCCAGTCTGAGCCTTTGCAATTTTCTTTTCATTGCTTGCATAGTTGAATTATCGGTTGCATCGTCATGTCGAGTTGCTGGTCTTAGTGTCTAGTTCGTTTAGAGTTTCGAGTTCTGTTCACATTAGTCACGCCACCGCTGCATCATTATCTCTTCCGCTGTATCATTATCTCTTTCGCTGTCCACCACCCATCCATCAATTTCCACCACGTGCTACGCATCATTCATTGTCATAATAATAGTTGAGATCGTTCACATCTTCACTTGATCCAATCTGCATCTTATCTAGTTTGTTTCGGAAAGAGGGAGAAAAAAAGAGAGAAAAAAACGAGAAAAAAAGGAGGAAAAAAAGTCAGAGAGAAAAAAAGGAGAGAAAGAAAAAAAAGTGTGAGGAAAAAAAAAGAGAAGAAAAAAAAACAAAAAAATTGGCACAAACTTTTTCAGAGGAAAGTTGGAGACAAAGTTGTTGATATATCCTGCTTGGCTGTTGTTTCACCTCATTATCTTTACTGCCGTTGTGATCTTCACTTATATCTTGCTGTCAAGAGCTACTTAGTATCCTTCATTGATGCTAGTTGTGCTACGACGTGACCTCATTAGTGTTCTAGGCTCGCGTCTCTAGTCCGGTCTAGCCTAGGACCAGCACAGTACCGTCGTTGAGCGTTTATTCAACATTGCATCTTTGAATTGATTATTGCTAATCTTTTGCTACCATATATAGCCAACCCAGCTCCATATATTTCTACACCGTGTATACGTACGCTCCCCTGGCAATCGCTTTACTCAATATTCGAAGTTACTTGACACCGCTGGTTGCCGATCACCGCCTGCTGCATGGTAAGAACTTGTAAGACATTGATATTTGCTTTACTGTGAGCGTTTTACCACCACATCCTAGTAGTTATAGGAACATTATTTTTGGGTTTTGTTTCTTGTTCTACTAATCATGACAGGATCCAGAGTCAATTCATGGGCTTTGTCGATCGCGGGAGACGTGCCACCACCTTTGCAAATACCACAACCGTCACGAGAGGTGCACAAACATCCAAATGCACATGATCAGGTTAATGTATCTATACCACCATTTAATGGCCGTTTTAAACCTGCTTTATATATTGAATGGGAGTTCGACATAAAAAATATATTTGCTTCCCATAATTTCGATGAACATAAAAAGGTTAAGGTTGTGGTTGGTTTTTTCACTGGTTATGCTTTGGTTTGGTGGAGTGAATATTGTCGGTTACACCCTGATTATATACCTACTACTTGGGATGATTTGAAACTTGCCATGCGACATACTTTCGTCCCTGCTTATTATACTCGTGACATGATTAAGAAGTTGCAACACTTAAAACAAGGTAGTGAAACTGTAACAAAATATTATGATGATTTACAAACTACCTTGTTGCATTCCTCTTTAGAAGAAAGTGAAGATGATTTTATGGATAGATTTTGGGGAGGATTAAACCGTGATATTCAAGAGATACTAATTCATGAAGAGTGTTATCCTATGGACCATTTGTTTCGTCTTGCTTGCAAAGCTGAACCGGAAATAAAACGACGTGTTGGCCACGAGGAAAACAAGCGCACGGTGCACATTCCAAGAGTTGATATGATTGTTCCTTCAACTACTAGGCATACTATGACAACCACATCCGTTGTTGTCAGGACTACATCACCTCCACCATGTGACACATCGCCCCCGAGAGTGGCTACATCATCTGAGTTGATCATAAGAGGTAATGACAAAGGTACTGATCTTCCATCTCTACATGAGAATGATGAATGCCTTGTCAATTTGCATGCACCATCTGATGAGCTACCCACTACTTTGATCACACCACCTATTTTAGAGGACTACGTTGATAATTTGACTTTGCCATGTGATCAAACAACTGAAATACCAACAATTTTGAGTGCACCCATTGAATTAACTATTGATGCAAAAGAACCAATGTATAATCATTTTGATATGACCTCTAATCTTGGTGATGATTCTGTGTTAAATGACTTATTGCATGTTTGCTTATTTAAGCATGTTGTAGAATGTAAATTTGATGCAAGTAAGGTTTATTCACCAATGTTGGGATGGTTTAATGATGAACATTGTCAATCTTTTGAAATGAATAAGAGCTTCACTTATATGTGCAAACTGAGTTACAATATTTTCATGCCTTCTACTTCTTGTGCTAATTTTTTGGCTTTAGATTTTATGAACTATGCAAGTTACTCATCTATTCATGTGTCATATATGCAAAAATCAAGGGAAGTAAAAATGGATGACATATACATATACAACATGTACACCTTGTCTCTTTTGTTAGCCACATTTCAGATTAAGCAACGCCGAGGACGGCTTTATTTTCAAGAAGGGGAGGATGATGAGGACATGACTACCTTGGATATGACCAAAAATATTGCATATATTCATATTTGTCAGGTGATTTCTAGTGCAAACTATTCAATAATCTATTTATGTTATCCAGAACAAAAATACTTCACACACTTTTGTGTTTTGTCTAATTGCAGGTGTATGGGACATTTGTACAATCCACATATGAAGATAAGGAAGAAAGAGATGTTTATTTGCTGTCCAAAAAGTTCTCTCACGTCACTTTTGGCCCAAGAGAAGATAGAGTCCAAGTCTCTCACGTTCTGGATTCAGATTCGGACTGCACAGACATACCTGACTCAAAACGCACACAAGTTTTTCATACGGACTCCGAATTGGGTGATTCTTTTTTTGTTGGAAACTAGATTTCGTGCACTTTCCAACCCAATTGGAATCACCTTCAAATTCGTCCGGAGCATTGAGTTGTGGACGAAACAATCTAATGCTGCAGCAGAATCCGAGTCAAACTACAAGTCCAAAGGTGTTACATCACCTCCACTTGGGCCCATTGGCCTTGTACGACCTAGATTTAGTTTTAGGCTGCCTTGGGACGTCCTCCCACCTCCTTGGCCGCCACCCCTTGCTCCTATATAAGTAGATCCATCTAGTAGCTTTTCCTTGGGATTTGTTTAGTTAAAAGTTAGCCATTGCAACTTCGTGTGCTTCGTTTGTGTCCAACGACCAGACCAAGACCACTTTTCGGATCCCCACCATTATCAATACTTCATACATATTCGCGATATTCAGATTGCTTTTATCATATTCTTGCTTGTTCTTCGATTGCTTGCAGGAATAGACCTTCGTGGTCAGGTTGATCGTGTTCCGGCGTGGTCAATAACCTCTCGGAGTTGGTTTAGCGATTGCTAAGGCACAACGTCGTTGCACGTTTGTAGTCGGATCGTCAAAGTCGTCTCCACCAAATCGATAGTTATCATCTCATCGAAAGATCGGGACACCCCGCCTCTATCAAATCCTTGAGTTTGTAGTTCGACTAATCGACTATGTGGGACAGAACACCTCTCCCAATCACCGGGCTTAGGGCTACGGGGGCGAGAGGAGGCGCTGCGGTGGTCGGCCATGTTGGAGTGGATTTTTCCGAAGCACGTTGCGATGGATTCTCGTTGTGGGAGGATGGTATGGATTGGATCTAAGAATCCCCATCCCTTTAATAGACAATTTGTTTATCTGGTTAGGGGGCGAATGTAAAAACGCCCTGACTCCTCGTATTCATTCGACGCGTGGAAGATAGCCCTTATTGTGCGCAGAAGCCAAGAAGTCCAACATTTATGAGGCCGGATACTACTTAACAAACATTCACAATTTGGAGAAGAACCCGCCCTGCAATGCCGAAGACAATACTGCGTGCCGGACTTGATGTCATTGAAGCCTGGTTCGGGGGCTATTGTAGTGACCCGACCTCAGACGGTCAAGTCTCTGTGTATCTCTGCCATCCCTGGATCGGTATGCTAGCACACACAGTACATCAATGTATGTATCAAAGTCCAAACACATGTATAAATAACGTAAAACTGATATATATACCTCATAAGTCTCAGCGGAAACAAATAATCGGGTGTGGAGTCCCATCAACGCCATCGGCAGGTTGAGTGTAGACCGTAACCCTGTATCATACTCTTACTCGTCAGAAGGAACATATCTGCAACATGAGACGTTGCAGCCGTGTAGGTCAGTACATTGAATGTACCGGCAAGATCACAATATGAGGAAAGCAGATGATAAAACTATTCTATATGCAATATGGCTTTGTGGCTTTGTGTCTGATGTTTTTGCGTAAAAGCTGGTTTTATTTTCCCTACAACAAAGGAATATTAGGAGTCTGTACTACAGAGTTTTCTGTCATGACATGGTTCCGCCAACCGATGTCTCATAGCCCAAATCATCATAAGTTGCCCACAATTAAACTATCAGTCCGGTGTTGAGAGTTCCGAGATAGATCCAAGTCCAGAGGCTCAAATTGTCCGTAACCGGGGACACGGCTAATCGACTAGGTTTTAACCCTCTGCAGAGGTTTGTACACTTTACCCGCCAGATTCGATCCCTCTCTTTACATTCTCGCACTTCATGGTGTTTGAGAACAAGATGACCGAAACATGGTCTTCCGAAGAGTTCGTCTGACCACAGTCCGGTGCTCATCCAATCCTACCGTAGTTCTACATCTGCTAGCACCATCCCAGCCAGAGTCACAACTAAGGTCAACCAAGCCAGAGCCCATAGTGACTTGCGGTTGCACATGTAAGCTTCCGAGCATGAAGTATTCTTCCATCTCTTTGAGTCTGGGTGAAGCTTTCCGCAAGATGTCATGGCGCTTCTCCATGCATCCCGACCAACCACTGGTTTCTCCAGGGTGCCCGTCAACCGTCCTTCACCCAGTAGTGTGTATTGAATTCTTGTATCGAGTCTCGAAATCTTGAGGAGTCCTGAAGATGCAGTCCTTGCAGATGCCATCATGAAGTTGTCGTCTTTGACGTAAAGTCCTTCATTCTCACACCACTCCCGAGCACTCATACCAAACCCCGTCTACTACAGCGTAGCATTAAAACTATATACGTCCCGGGCTTGGTAACAGGGAGGTGGGTTCCTACCTCATGCATTCTACTCAACTACAAGAATCAATATGACTACTGGAGAAGTTGTTGCAAGGATGACACTAAATGCAATAAAAATATAGGTATGAAAAACATGGTCAAAGTGAACTTGCCTGGTATGTTGATGAAGATATAAACGCTATCGGAAACTTGATAAAACTATTCGTCACTCCGATGTAAATCTATATAGTCAAACATGGTAATCATATAAGCAATCGTCCTAGCAAACAATACCAGCACTCAAAATAACAATCAAAAGGCAAGAAGAAAACCAAATAAAAACCAAAGGAAAACTTCGAAAGAAAACTTCAAGGAAAACTAGTGGAGACCAAATTCACACAAATCTTACATAACATCACTAAATTACTCTAATAACTTTTCTACAGTAAAGAAAATAAAATTCTAATAAAACAACAACAAAAAATTTACTAAAGCATTTACTAGCAAAAGGAACTAGTATGAACACTATTGTAACTGACTAGTTAACACCAAAACAACTATAACAACTAGCAAAATACAAAAGTAAACAATATTAAAATAACTATCAACTAATTTACTCCTAAATAACAAAATCAATGACAACATATAATGAAGTGGCAAAAAGAGTTACTTTTGAAACTAATGGAACTACTTTTATCAACTATCACTATGAACTAAACAAACAAATACTAAAATAGTAGCTAAACACTAGTAAATAACTACAAAAATTTATCTACTGCAGTCTAACATAAACATATAACAACATGTAAAAATTTACAAAAAGAATTAACTAAAAATAACTAAAAACACTAATTATAGGACTAAAACAAAACTATAACTAAAACAGTACTGTTTTGCTAAAAACTTAATTTAAAATCAACTAAAAATAAATAACTATATGACTCTGGATAGACAAAACAATAACAAAACCGTAGCAAAAAGAATCAATCAAAAATATTTTATAAAACTCAAGATACGGCCAAATTAGTGATTTGAACAAATTTCATCAAACTCAAAATTTAAACTACTCAAACTTGATTACTAAAGACACAAACAGAAAATTCAAGAATTTTTGAATCTAATGCAAAAAGAATCGCTCAATTTGGATAAACACACTAAAAGATATAAGCCATCTAAAATTGAAACTATTTCTGTTTTTAAAACATAAACGAAAAAAAACAAAAAAAACAAACTGGCAGGTACTACGCGTCGGCTGCGCTACTGGGCCTAAGCAGTCGGCGTTCAGAACTAGACAACGCTCGGCCGTAACCTAACAAAATTGTGCATGCGCGTTTAATAACAGGAAACCGGCGAGACGGTTCGATCTAAACAAATAATAAACCGTACTAAACCGATCTATATAAAAAAACCTAACTATTCAATAGATCTAATCTAGAGCGTTGAAATAAGATCGAACGGAGGTGGGGAGTTGCCCGGCTTACAGTGGGGTGGTCGTCGGCGATGCGGCTCGGACGTCATCGGAGGCGTCGACTCGGTCGTCGGCGGGGTCAGCGGAGGAGACAAGGGGATGCAGCGGTCGAAGGAAATTCCAAAGATGGTCGCCGGTGCACTCGGGGACGACGGAGGAGGACGGCGGCGAGCTCGGGGCGGCGGTGACGTTCGGGTGGTCGGCGGCGGTGGCGTTCCAAGGGCGCAGGAGCTCGGGCGAGTTGTTGGGAAGGTGTAGTCGATGGAGGGGATCACGACGGTGGTGGAGGCAAGTCTCGGGGAGGTC
Organism: Triticum dicoccoides; assembly: GCF_002162155.2. Lineage (NCBI taxonomy): Eukaryota > Viridiplantae > Streptophyta > Magnoliopsida > Poales > Poaceae > Triticum > Triticum dicoccoides. Next base: position 361,545,202 of record NC_041382.1, on the reverse strand, counting down.
GGGGGCGGGCTCTAGGGCATCAATGGTGCGCCCGGCGGTGCTCGGCTCCGGCGAGAGATTACGGTCGAGGCAAAGGGTTTTGGCGAGGGGAAAGGATGGGAATGGTTCGAGGGAAGGAGTATATATAGGGGGAAGAGACTTGGAGCAGGGGCGAATCTGGGGAGGATCCCGCGATCTCCGGGATACGGCAGCGGCGGCGGTGATTCTGGCGTGGGGAGGAAGAAGAAGACACGGGCGGGGCGATCGGGCAGTGGGACCCAGTGGTCAGCGGCACAGGGCGAGCGAGGAGAGAGCGGGTGACCGAGGCGAAGGGGCTCCGGCCGTGCATGCGGCTGGGCTGCGGCTCGGCTCGCTGCTGGGCCGCGTCGGGTGGCTGGCTGGGCCGTGTCGGGTGGCTAGCTGGGCCGGTTGGCCTGGCCAGCTCGGGGGTTTCTTTTCCCTTTTTTTGAAAATCACAGAGAGAGAAAACTAAATATAGAGAAAACTATAGTATTTTTATATACGACATATATATATCAAAATAACCGGAAGAATAAATCCTACAACATGAACATTTTTACACGGTGAAATAAAATTCACATAAATTCTAATAAATCAAAAAGTGCTACTGATGCAATTAAAATTCAAATAAAATTACATTAAGATACCAAAATTATTTCAAACTAAATTTTCTCCATTTTTATAATGTAGAGAATCATTTTATCCTATTTTCCATACAGTTTAATTTTGGAGAAAAATAATTCGAAATAAACCAAATAACTCCAAATGGTTTTGAATTAAAAAAAATTCAAACCATCTTCAACCTTTCTTCATACTTCCAACTCATATTTCATATACTTTGAAGAAGTCATTTTATCTTCCCTCATGAAAATAATTGAGTTGCATAAAGTTTATGAATTTGAAATATATTCAGATGGAATTCAAATATTCTTTTTTTCAAAAACCCGTTTCATTTCAAATGGAAGAAGTCATGTCATCTTCACTCTTGTTATGACGATGAAATGAATTTGAATCCTCAGAGATCAAAAGTCAAAAAGAAAGCCTGGGAAAGTCATTTCATTCCCTCTCATTAAACTTTCAAAAAGTTTCAAATTCCACTCAATTTCACACAATCAATCACTCAACAATCAAACAAACAAATCAGAATTATTTATTTAATATAACATTCCAAAATTTAGAATTTTGGGATGTTACAAACCTACCACACTTAAAATGAATCTCGTCCTCGAGATTCGAAGAGGCTAGCATGAAAAGGTTAGGGTTTGGGGGTCTTCCAATAAATCCATTGTCCGGAGAGGTCTGGGGTGCTACCATACTTAAAAGCAGGGTTATGTTTCTGACAGAAACTTATGTACTCCTTCCTTTTGTGTTGCTGGTGTCGGTGTTCTCATATACTCCAGAATAGCTCTTTCACGGGTGCTCTTCCGGTCGGGGCATAACCTTTTCCTCAAACACGTGTCCTTTCATCCTGGTGACGTTCTTCCGAGTCTGGGTCTTCTTAGCTGACTGGTTTGTCGCCAATACTAAATAACTATCGAAATTCTCATGGTGGTCAACCATGTATGGTTTCTCCTGCAGAAAAAATGGGTTTGGTTGAATCTCACCATATATCCTACGATTGGCAACATCTGCCATATAGATGGGTTTATCATCATACCATTCTAAGGCTTAAGCAAGGCTTCAATGAGCGTCGTCACTTTGCTAAGGGTAAGTCTCTCAGATTTACCATTCCAAATATCAAGAGTGAATGATAAGAGTAAGTTGGTATGGTGATCAATTCATTCCGCACCCAGATCATTACCCTGTATAAGGTTTAGCGAATCTCGTATTTCTAACAGTCGGGCATCCTCACAAGCTTTGCAGAAATTTCTCTTGTCCTCGAACTGGGTTCGGGTAAATCCATTGATTCTGCAAGCTGAACAAAACATCTATCGTTCTTCACAATCTCGGGCCTATGTAACGTCTGCTGATCAATTTACAGCTTCTTCCAGAATTCTTCCTTCAACAAGATTGTGCTTGTGCCTTTGTCAAATCATGGGCCTGTGGGTTATGGGTCCACTTCAGCGCTTGCATAGTGTTAACTCATCCATGGAGTCACAATTGTTCCATATTCCAACATTAAACCTCCTTTAAATCCAATAGTACTTCATTTTGTCATACTCTTGGGGTAACCATCATAATCAAACTCCAACTTATTTCGTCCGGCTCCTTTCTATGGACCGTCATGAATAACGCCTTTTTTTCATTGATTCTGTGGCTTTACGAAGTACTACCACACTTAAATGAAATGCACTAGTTCATCCATAAATCATATTATTTTCATATCAAATCTTTTATTACCTCCTTAACCATTTTTCACAAATCCAAATTCCAAAGAAATACTTTATTACAAATGCCGCCATCCACATGGTTTGGTATGGTCAAGCATTACTTCCCACTTTATTCATTTTTCCTCCTTGAGGATCCTTCAATCCCACTGGAATTGGGCGACATGCTCCTTGAAATCTTCAATCTTCTTTTTCATCGTGGTGGCCTTGAGCTTCATCTCCATCATCTCTGCATGCACTTCGCTTAGGTATTCCTGAGTATAATGGAGTCTTGCTTCAAGTATATCTCCAGTCTGGCGTATGGCTTGGCTGCTTCACGAACAGCGTCGAAGAAAGTTGCTTGTGGTACATGTGAGATGAAAAAGTACTGACCCATCATCTTTGGGAAAACTCCTTTCATACGGTGGAGGTACCTCCACATACCAAAGTTCCACTCCCTTTTGCATGAAGGGATAGCCTTTGTAGTCTGCATCTCCTTCAAGGTGAATATGCTTCATCATGTCCTTCAGGATTTTTGGGTAATCATGATCACTTGTCAGGGTCATGATCGTCTCCGGTCCCTTGAGGAAAGACTCATAAAGGGTCGTCATCTGCAGTTGTAAAACAAAAATGGTGCTCAGAATAAGGTACCTATCTCCTTGGGTACACATTCATATCATCCAAACAAAACTTCAAACTCAATTTCCAACATCCAGTTTATGCATCACAACTCATTTTCTTCCATGTTCACCCAGAATCTTAATTTCCAAGATAAAACATAACAACTCTTTAAAGCCTTTCAGCATATGACATATCAAACTTTATTGAGTCATGAATTATTACAATCTCTGAGTAATCTATTACATAACTCAACCCCGCATTCTCATGAAAAAGTGTTTTCCATACTACCCTTATTACTGATATCAACATCTCCACTACCCAGCTCCAGCTTTCTCATGATTTGAACAATCCCTAGCAAAATGTCCTGCTTCCTTGCAACAAAAACAAATAACTTCCGGCATGTATCGACGCTTCTTGGTGATGGTGCCTGCTCCTTGAGTTCCTTGCTTCCTTTCGAGACAAACATTGGCATAATGCCCGACGTCCTTACATTCAAAACAGGTAATATGACTCTTGTCCCTCTTTGTAGAAATTGGGTTGTTCTGAGGGTGTCTTTGTTTTCTCTTCCTGGTTTTCTTCGTTCTGATCGAATGTTCTATTCCATGTGGATCAAACTCCACTGCTTCTGTCGGGAAGTATCCCAGATACTCTTTTCTTTCCTTGGTGCAATACTGTAAAAAATGTCCTCCTTCTCCACATGAATAACATGCATTGGAGTAAAATCTATTGAGGATTTCTCCATAAGGTCTTCAACACTTTCCTTAATCACATGGTCTTTCATAACTTCTCGGAGGGCTTCTTTCATTCCTTGTTCCTGCTTCCGAATAGTTTGTTGCACCATGGGGTAAATGTAACACTGAGCAGGGTAGTGGGTGGTTCCTTCACACAAGAAACAAGTCACCTGACTAGTTGGGCATTCCTCAGCTGGGTGTTTCTCCTCACAATGAGGGCATCCATCCTTGTGTTCCTCCTGGGTGTGTCATTTTTCTCCGCAAATCTTGCAGCCACAAGGTTTATTTCTTGGGATATCATGGTGCTTCCGGATAAGACGGGATCTTGTCAGAGTCTTCTTGAATTCTTCCCAAGTCCTTGCTCCATTCCATCCCTGTATAGCTTGATGTATCTGCCACCATGTTGCAGCACTTCCTTCAAAGTACTGAAGAGCGTACGATACTTCATTCTTCCTTGCAACCAAATTGCTCCCGAAGTGATTCTCCATGTTCTGAATCCATAGCTCTGCTTCCGGCTGGGTTTTCGGTCCAGAGAATACCAGTCCAACTTCATTCATCATCTACTGGGTCCAAGGGTTTTAGGATGAGATAAGAGAGGGGTGGGGAGGAATATACACAATACAAACAATAGATTTGAAGAAACGAGTTTTATTTTGTGGCTGTCGGAAAAACATCAAACAAACGATAGCTCAAAAATCGTCGCATCTAACGTAAGTGTATAACAGGGTTTGGTCCTCTAACGGTCGAATAATTCTTCTGATTCTTCAAGTCGTCGGAGTCTTCAACTGGTGTAGCTTCAACTCTTCTAATGCATGGTCAAATCATGTTTTCTCTGAAATGGTCATCGGTTGTCCGATATCTTGTCCTTCTTGGAGCGGATTCTGTTGATCCTACGTGTGGGGGTATATTCTAACTATTTGAGGTAAGAGAGGATATTTGATAAAATCAGAAAAGATGAGAAGTAATGGATTCTTTTGAAAATAAAGTTTTAGAGATTTCCTGTCCTAGGGGCTTTCCGATTTCTAGGGTCACGTCCTATCGCGGTGACGTTCGGGTGGTCGGCGGTGGCGTTCCAAGGGCGCAGGAGCTCGGGCGAGTTGTTGGGAAGGTGTAGTCGATGGAGGGGATCACGACGGTGGTGGCGGCAAGTCTCGGGGAGGTCGGAGGCGGGCTCTAGGGCATCAATGGTGCGCCGGCGGTGCTCGGCTCCGGCAAGAGATTACGGGCGAGGAAAAGGGTTTCGGCAAGGGGACAGGATGGGAACGGGTCGAGGGAAGGAGTATATATAGGGGGAAGAGACTTGGAGCATGGGGCGAATCGGGGGAGGATCCCGCGATCTCCGGGATACGGCAGCGGCGGCGGTGGTTCTGGCGTGGGGAGGAAGAAGAAGACGCGGGCGGGGCGATCGGGCAGTGGGACCCAGCGGTCAGCGGCACAGGGCGAGCGAGGAGAGAGCGGGCGACCGAGGCGAAGGGGCTTCGGGCGTGCATGTGGCTGGGCTGCGGCTCGGCTCGCTGCTGGGTCGCGTCGGGTGGCTGGCTGGGCCGCGTCGGGTGGCTAGCTGGGCCGGTTGGCCAGGCCAGCTCGGGGGTTTCTTTTCCTTTTTTTTTGAAAATCACAGAGAGAGAAAACTAAATATAGAGAAAACTATAGTATTTTTATATACGACATATAATATCAAAATGACCGGAAGAATAAATCCTACAACATGAACATTTTTACATGGTGAAATAAAATTCACATAAATTCTAATAAATCAAAAAGTGCTACTGATGCAATTAAAATTCAACTAAAATTACATTAAGATACCAAAATTATTTCAAACTAAATTTTCTCCATTTTTATAATGTAGGGAATCATTTTACCCTATTTTCCATACAGTTTAATTTTGGAGAAAAATAATTCGAAATAAAACAAATAACTCTAAATGGTTTTGAATTAAAAAAATAATTCAAACCATCTTCAACCTTTCTTCATACTTCCAACTCATATTTCATATACTTTGAAGAAGTCATTTTATCTTCCCTCATGAAAATCATTGAAGCATAAAGTTTATGAATTTGAAATATTTTCAGATGGAATTCAAATATTCTTTTTTTCAAAAACCCATTTCATTTCAAATGGAAGAAGTCATGTCATCTTCACTCTTGTTATGATGATGAAATGAATTTGAATCCTCAGGGATCAAAAGTCAAAAAGAAAGCCTGGGAAAGTCATTTCATTCCCTCTCATTAAACTTTCAAAAAGTTTCGAATTCCACTCAATTTCACACAATCAATCACTCAACAATCAAACAAACAAATTAGAATTATTTATTTAATATAACATTCCAAAATTTAGAATTTTGGGATGTTACAGCTATTGAGGGAGTCCTAGATTAGGGGGTCTTCGGACAGCCGGACTATATCCTTTGGTCGGACTGTTGGACTATGAAGATACAAGATTGAAGACTTCGTCTCATGTCCGGATGGGACTCTACTTGGCGTGGAAGGCAAGCTAGGCAATACTGACATGGATATCTCCTCCTTTGTAACCAACCTTGTGTAACCCTAGCCCCCTCCGGTGTCTATATAAACCGGAGGGTTTTAGTCCGTAGGGAAACATACAATCATACCATAGGCTAGCTTCCAGGGTTTAGCCTCTCTAATCTCATGGTAGATCTACTCTTGTAATACTCATATCATCAAGAACAATCAAGCAGGACGTAGGGTTTTACCTCCATCAGGAGGGCCCGAACCTGGGTAAACATCGTGTCCCCTGCCTCCTGTTACCATTCGCCTTAGACTCACAGTTCGGGACCCCCTACCCGAGATCCGCCGGTTTTGACACCGACAACATGCAGTCACAAATAAAAAAAGGCAATATATTACGTGGGACAAGAAGTACAAATTGAAAATATAAATGGAATACAAAGTTGCATAATTAGCATAATGAACAATAATTTGGATTAATGCATGTAGTACAGTTTTTTAAGTAATGCATGTAGTAAAGTTGGCGCTATAGAAACACTGGTTTTTTTACATTCCCCTTCCAGCTATTACAGATGAGCATATTCTTAGATAGAACTGGCCAATAAAATATAGGTTGCTCATTTAAGGCCTTTCACTATATATAGCTATTTTCAAATTTACCAACCTACATCTGATCTGGAGATAATAAACCTTAGTGGAAATTACACCCAAAAATCATTGGAATAAACACTGCAAGTTTTCAGTTAACATGATATTGGTACAAAAAAAGGAAAGTATTTAGACAAAAATAATTGAGCGAGTTGCAGTGCACACAGGTCTTTTAGAGATAACATCGGACAAAGAAGCATGATTGATTCGTGTACCAAACATTATGTATCAGCTAGAAACAAAAGGGTGGAAATACATAGTAATTACTAGAATGGTATAATTCAGGTGCACCCCACTGTCTCATGTACCATCCTAGCATAGTTGTTAGTCTAGGATATGCCCTGATCTTTTTTCGAGGCGTTTCTCTAACCACATGCATGTAGACTTACCTATCTGTCACCTCTTCATGTTGACAGGAGTTGTATTCATAATCTCATCATACACAACGTATTTCCTGAAGGGGAAATTAAGTACAGTCGTGTTTGGTATTTGTTCAGAAATGGCAAGTATATCCCACCGCAAGATACCACCATATTGATTTTTTGCTGCTTTTATACTCATGTGACAGCAATATAGAACAACTTCACAATCTTGACAGTATATATAACCCTCTGTGATGCAAAAAAGTAATAAGGACATTTCTTTCAAAATATAGACTGAGTTTTGAACAATGGGCATGAATTTTAAGTGCAAAATTCTTGATCTTATTCAAGAAACAAAGCCTAGAACTTATACAGAATAGTGGTGAATCAAAAGCCTACAAAGAAATAGTACTTTCACGAATGGCAGAGCCCGGCTATGCTTAATACCATCTTCGAACACCACTAAAAGGAGCTGCTTACTTTCTCTAGTCGTTTCGCCTACAGAGGAGAGCATATGTGCTATCATAACATAATGAGATACATAGGTTGGGCACATACCGCATGGCACACACTAGTTAGCAGATGAAAAGCCAGCATTAGGAAAAAACTGATGCTACTTATGCATGAACATCTATAAAATGGAGTGATGCAAAATCGCCTCTAGAACAACCCATAAGTATTAGTGGTAAAAGGAATTATGAAACTATACACACATGTTCAGTAGAGTACAAAAGACAGATATAAATTAATCAGAGGAAAGTTGAATTTAAACCCCTAATTCAGTAGCAATAGACATCCGAGGAAACTTGAATTTAAATCCCTAATTCAGCAACAACACAAATCTTCAACATGAACTTTTTTGAGTTACACTCCAGAAGTGAATTTCTTTGAGCTAGACTCTAAAAGTGAACAATTTTTGCATGGGTCACGTGTGTTGGTGCAGAGTTCATAAATGAACATGCAGGAGATTTAAATTCAAGTGACGAGAGAGGAAGGGGAAAGCTACATTTTGCATGGTTTCAATAACCATAAGAACTAACTCTACACTAACCATTCGCTCAAAAAAATCTGAAGTAACCAGGTCTGCAAAACTTATGAACCAATAATAGCAGCGAGTGTCCAGTAGCAGCTAGCGTCAAGCCAGCGACCATATCATCTAACAGACGAACGTATGAATTAAAGATATTCGCTATATAAGGAGTACACTTTTCAGTATAGCCCGAGATTGTTGTAGTAAAGGATGCACCTAGAATCTGAATCAAACATTCATGTGTACCCACAGAAAATAGGATAGGGGGCATAATGATGAAAATATATATTCAAGTGAACAATGCCCTGACCGCGCCTCGGATTCCGTGAAAACCCTAGATCTGAGAGAGGTTGTTTTTTTTTCACTAAGTCCCCGGTTTTTCCTAGCCCAAGTGCTCCTGTTCATAGCCTTGTATCTCCGCATCCGTAACTCCGTTTTGGCATATAGCATATTAAAATGTTCATCTCAGAGAGTACATCATTTCATTCCATTGCATCATTTTCATTTGAGTTCATCTTGTTGCCCGAAATGCTGTTAGAAGAGGTCTACTTGAGATAATTGTCAGATCTGCTACTCCATTTAGGTTTTTGTCATTTTTGCCATGATTAATGTGTGCATGATATGCCCTGATGTTCTACATATGTTTTGTTAAGGGTTTTGTCATCTTTCCAGAGGTGCAACCCATGTATTTTTGTGATGTGTGTGGTGTCTAGCACAAGTTTGCAAAGTGGTGCACTTGGTAATTCTGTTTTCAGGGTCTTAGCAATTCTACTAAGTCCTTGAGCTGTTTATCTCATATGGCCATATGTTCACGTTGTTTCCTAGTGATCCATGCCTCTTTTGAGGATGATCAGTAAGGATGTTTTGTTAATCTTGTAGTTCTCTATCCATCCATGTCTTTGTTTGCAATTATGGAGCACCCTAGCTTGAGCCAATCGAGCTCTACTTTTGCTACTTTGTGAATTTGGGCAGATTGTCAACTTGTTTGCAATTTTGTCGATGATGTTGTAGTTGATCCGTGCATGCTATGCTATTGTTCTTGCCATGTATAGCTTGCATTTTGTGTGTTCTTGATGGATGTATTCTTAGCTTATCATGACTTGCTCCGTATTGAGTGCATCGAGCTCGTAAACATGCCTACTTGATATCTGTTTTCAGCATGCTTCAGTTTTCTCTAAGTCTAATAACTGATTATGTTTTTGCCATGTTCACATGCTTGCAATTGTATTTTCTGATCCCTTTTGGCTCAAGGTCACTAAGGGACTTTTGTTAAGCTATTTGAGTAGCTCCATGCCATGCTTTACTTTTCCATGTTCAGGTCCTGTAGAATATAGTTTTGTTGCTCCGAAGAGGGCTACCTGATCTGAAATTCCAGACAAGTGTTAATTTCACTAAGTCTGAGATCTGTTTGCCACATGCATTTTTGCCATGCTTGTTTGAACCTGTTAATGGATGAATTGGCCGTAGCTCAGTGCTAGACTTTTGTTAATCATCTTGAATGCATCCCTGCCATGTATTTTTTTTGTTAGGTTTGGGTGCTGTAGCATGTTCATCTCATTGCATTTAGATGGCTACTTGCTGTAAACCGCAGACCGGTGTCATATTTGATTTGCTTGCCATTTCCAAACCGTAACTCCGATTGCGACGTTCTTTATATCGTTTTCAAGAGATTTCATCTCATCTTTCTAGTGGCACACTTGGATTTCCATGTTGAGGCCAGGTTCATGCATTCCTTGTCACATCTTGCATATGCATCCCGCATCGCATCCCGCATAGCATATCATATTTGCATCATATTGTTTGATCTTTGCACGTGGTTGATTGTGTCCTTGTTGCTTGTTTGTCTTGTTTGGGTAGAGCCGGGAGACGAGTTTGCTAATGAGGAGCCCGTTGAGTTTGCTTTCGAGGATCCAGTCAACTCTGACAACTGTGCAGGCAAGATGATCATACCCTCGAAATCACTACTATCTTTGCTATGCTAGATTGCTCACTCTTTTGCTATGCCAATGCTACGATGCCTACCACTTGATTTCAAGCCTCTCAAATTGCCATGTCAAACCTCTAACCCACCTTGTCCTAGCAAACCGTTGATTGGCTATGTTACCGCTTTGCTCAGCCCCTCTTATAGCATTGCTAGTTGCAGGTGAAGATTGGAGCCCCTTCCTTGTTCGATCTTTTACTTACTTGTTGGGATATCATTATATTATCTTGTTATCTTAATGCATCTATATACTTGGTAAAGGGTGGAAGGCTCGGCCTCTCGCCTAGTGTTTTGTTCCACTCTTGCTGTCCTAGTTTCCGTCATATCGGTGTTATGTTCCCGGATTTTGCGTTCCTTATGCGGTTGGGTTATAATGGGAACCCCTTGATAGTTCGCCTTGATTAAAGCTTTTCCAGCAATGCCCAACCTTGGTTTTACCATTTGCCACCTAGCCTCTTTTTTTCCTTTGGGTTTCCGGAGCCCGAGGGTCATCTTATTTTAAACCCCCCCGGGCCAGTGCTCTTCTGAGTGTTGGTCCAAATAGAGACACTTGCAGCGCCACCTCGGGGCAACTCGAGGGTTGGTTCTAGTTGTACGTAGTGTTCATCTAAGTGTGCCCTGAGAAAGAGATATGTGTAGCTCCTATCGGGATTTGTCGGCACATTCGGGCGGTGTTGCTGGTCTTATTTTAACCTGACGAAGTGTCTTGAAGAACCGAGATACCGAGTCTGATCGGAACGTCTTGGGAGGAGGTCTATTCCTTTGTTGACCGTGAGAGCTTGTCATGGGCTAAGTTGGGACTCCCCTGCAGGGATTTGAACTTTCGAAAGCCGTGCCCGCGGTTATGGGCAGATGGGAATTTGTTAATGTCCGGTTGTAGATAATTTGAACCTTAACTTAATTAAAATGAATCAACTGAGTGTGTTACCGTGATGGCCTCTTCTCGGTGGAGTCCGGGAAGTGGACACGGTGTTGGAGTAATGTTTGCGTAGGTTGTTCTCTAGTTTCTCACTCACGCTTTGCCTCCTCTTCTCGCTCTCTTTTGTGAATAAGTTAGCCACCATATTTGCTAGTCGCTTGCTGCAGCTCCACATATACTTTTACCTTGCCTTACCTATAAGCTTAAATAGTCTTGATCGCGAGGGTGCGAGATTGCTGAGTCCCTGTGGCTCACAGATTACTATTACACCAGATGCAGGGCCTGATGATTCCACTCCAGGAGACGCGCTTGAGCTCAAGTGGGAGTTCGACGAGGACTCTCAACGATACTATGTTTCTTTTCCTGATGATCAGTAGTGGTGCCCAGTTGGGGGTGATCGGGACCGTGTCGCATGTTGGTTTATCTTTTATTTTGGCGCCGTAGTTGGGCCATGAGTGTTTGGATGATGTAATGTTATTTATGTACTTGATTGACGTGGCGAGTGTAAGACAACTATGTTATCTCCCCTTTTATTATCTATATTACATGGGATGTTGTGAGGATTGCCTAACTTGCGACATATGCCTTCAATGCGATTATGTCTCTAAGTCGTGCCTCGACACGTGGGAGCTATAGTCGCATCGAGGGTGTTACACGCCCACACCAAGCAGTACTACCGCTGAAGGCCCACAAGCAGTACAACTGCTTAACCACCGCCCAACAACCAGCCCAGCTTCTGTGATCAAGCGGTGCAAGGCCAGTGCAGCACCGGTTTATCCCCGTAACAGTCACCTGACTGGTACAACCGCCCCAAGCACCAGTACAACGGCCGAGCACATCCGGAAGCACCTCCAGGAACCAGTACCTGAGCGCCCAGCGGTACAACCGCCCCCATGACCGGTACTACCGCCTTGCCTGTGCGCAGTGAAAGGGGTTTCACCCCATGTATCCCCCAACTTACCCCTTGGACTATATATACTTGTCCCTTAGCTCCGTACTAGGGTCAGCAAAGTAGTAGCTCATTAGAGATAGAGCTTTGCTCATCCACATCGGATCTACTACACGAGAGAGACCGCGGCCCCTCTTCGGAGAAGATCCCTTTGGATTCAAGACCTCCTTGCGGAGAAGACCATCAAGACCTCCCCACGGAGAAGACCGGTTACCATTTGTATTGTCCTTTGTTGATCGTGGATCTTGTATCTTCCTTTGTGTTCATGCATCTAGCATATGTGTGACTATTTTTTGTTGGTTTAGTGATTCTCTCGTGTTTCCCCTTGTCTTTCACCTCGTGTTTCCCCTCGTGTTCATCACGGGATCCGCTCCTTTCGTGAAAGATCGGCCCCTAGGGTTCCTACCCTACATCAACTTGGTATCATGAGCCATGTTGATCACGATTTCGAAGCCTCCCCTCTTTGTTTTATAGCTTGATTTTGTTGTTTTCGTCCTAAATTCAAAAAATCCCCACCAAAAATAGCCCCAATTTTTTTGTGATTTGTTGGTTTTGGTGATATTTTGTCGATTTTGATCCATGGATTCGTTGTGTCTTGAGTAGATCTAGCATCTCCCCAAGTTTCCCCACCATCCATCCATGAAATCTCTGCAATTTTGTCCCCGAAATCATCCATTTCCGCCCCAAGTTCATCCCCGATCCAGATCTGAGAAAAATTTCCCGACAACAGCAGTACAACCGGCCCCCGAGGCGGTACAACCGCTCCCCCATAACTTGGTACTTCTGTCAGCCAATTCTGGAACTCCAGGATGCTCCAGGAGCGGTACAACCACCCTAGCAAGCGGTACAACCGCTCCTCTTAGTTTCAGCCTCGGTTGATTGATAGTTTTGACCATAACTTTTACATCCGGAGTCTGATTTTCACGTTCTTTATCTCGTTGGGTAGCTATTGACATCCCCCATCCATATAGATAGGTTCCAACACCATTTGACTCCATCAAATTTTTGTAACTTTGCCATCTTTGCCTAGGGCTTCCACCACATCATCCGCTATACCACCATAGACTTCCGCAACCTAACCCTTTTTGTCCCCCTTTGCTTTGAGGTTGTTTGAGTTGTGATTTGAGTCTCCTAAGGTGTTTAGGATACTTAGGGTCGGTTCCTTATTCATCAACCACCACCTTAATATCCACATAGGCTTGCCCACCATACATTTCCGCCACCCCAACATAACCCAATTTTGTTAGTGTTGTGAGTTGTGTCTCCTAAGGTGTTTCGGCTACTTAGGGACCATGCTTTCAACTCCGACACCGTGTATAGCCTATCATAACCCACCACCTTACCCTCCACTTCTGCATTGCGTCTCAAAACCAATCATTGCATTTCCGCAATCCCATTGAGTTTCCGCAACCACCACCGCATCCCGCTACCACCATTTGATATTTGACATTTGAGATTTTGAGTTCACGGTTTTTCCGTTTCCTAAGGTGTTTCGGCTACTTAGGGACGAGTCTCCATCATCTTGGTATCTCCATCAAGATCACCGCCACTCATCATTGCCACAGACGGTAACCTCCATATCATCTTGGTACCGTGGTATCCCTCCATTGTATATTCCATTGCCATTTCATTGATAACCCCTAGCCCATTTTGCGTCACTTGCCTATCGAGACTAGCCATTTAAGTATTTCCGGCAACGTTACTTGTGGACATTAGTGATCTACACCATACATTGCATACATACCATATCATATTGGTATCATATCATCCCTTATGTCACAAGATTGTTCCCGTATATACCCAATTGCTATCTTGGTTTGGGCATTCGCATTGTGGCCTTATAAAAAAAGGAATAAGCTTTTAAGCAAAAGAGAAAGAGCAAAGAAGCTTGTAAGGAAGTGCCATAGCATCGACACATTACATATCATACTACCATATTGATCATCTTAGATCATCATGTGCGAAACACCGGGAACCATACATACATAGCATACTTGGGATAGAAAGTTCATACATTTTGCATATCATAGGTTGTGCACAAGTGTCGTATCTGCCTATCGAGAAATCGTGCTAGCGTCTCTCTTGAGTTGTGCAACATGAGCGTTTTCCATGGATTCCACATTTTGAGCTCATTCCTTGGTTGCCCGACCCCATTTATCTATCCGTGTGTGTGTTTCCGTGTGACACATATTGCTATTGGTCTACTTGTTTCACTTGCGAATTTGTGAATCTCTTTCAACATTATTGACTCTTGCTAACATTTTTCATCAAATTTTTGTGCCACTATCCTCACCGAGCTCCACCATAAGCCTTATTTGTGTAGGTGTGAGAAATCGACAAGAATTGGTACCAATTGTGTTATTTCCTTGTTACATCATTGAGTGATCATTGATCCATCTTCAACATCGGTCATGGTACATTTGGTATAGTTATTCTCCTTTCTCCCCTCATATTTGCTCGAGTATTGTGATGGATAGGCAAGGCATTTCATCTCCGGTCTTCCACAACAACGACAACGTGAACAACTACATCACCAAAGAATCAATCTTTGATCTACAATGACAAATGCAAGGCGCACAATCAAGATTGAGAGAGTGCATCGAGAACCTCTCCATCGACATTTGTCACTCCGAAGCAAGGAAAAGGGACTACATCCACAACAAGCTTTCCGCACAAAAGGAGGAGCAAGATGCAAGGATGGAGGAGATTCGTACCTTGTTGATCAACCGTTCTCCCCCTTCATCATCCTCAAGGCGGCGACGTTCAAGTCACAAGTCTTCGGAGTGCAAAAATGATGCAAGCGCAAGTCGTCCACGTCCACATCTCCATAGCGACCAACATCACGTTCGTGATCCACATCATCATGAAGGGCAAGTCACCTCCAAACATCATGTGCATGACAACAATGAACGACATCTATAACAAGCTCAAGTGCGACAACGACACCATCAACATGAAGATGCTCGAGATGCGCCTACCTACAAGTCCCAACAAGCTCTACATCAAGCTACGTCCAAACTACATGAGAAAAAGAGAAGACCGCGAGACTAGCACCACCAAGACGGAGCTACGGCTACACCAACCACTTCGGCATCTTCGCCAAGTGTTCTCAAGGCATCTTTGCCTTTTATCGGTGGTAACGACACCTATGGGATCACAAGAATCCCTACTACGGTTGCGGGGCGCGGGGTCGTGAGAAGAGCGGATCAAACAGATAGCACACGGTTCGTTTATCCAGGTTCGGGCCGCGAGGATGCGTAAAACCCTACTCCTGCTTTGGTGGATTGTATATCTGTGTTCTTGAGCTAGCTATGGGGCGTGAGGAGCTCCAAAAAGCCGAATCCTCCTCCTGGTCGCCTCGGGCCTCCTTTTATAGGAAAGGGGTTGCCACAGTAGCACACAGGAGGTGGAAAGGGTACAGTGATGTGAGGTTATCCCTCGCATTACATGACAAGGCGCATTTAATGCGTCTTGCCCAGGTGTCCTTGCTTTATCGGGGACGGGGGAGAGCCATGTCTTGTCCGTCGCCGCTCCCTCTCGTGTCGACACGCGCCCTGGCCAGCGGCGCCCGCGGTGCCATGTAGGCAGGCAGGCAGCTGAGGTGGCACAGTGGTGGGTCTCCATGAAAATCCGCATGCCACCACGCAGGTGCCTGCCCAGCTGGTTGGGTCGGCAGCTGCATGCGAACGGCGGTGGAGGTTTGACTGGCATGGGCCTGATGGTGGCCCTACGGGTGTTCTTGGCAAGGGCCTTGCCGGGGCCACGGCAAGGGTCTTGCTGTGGCGCCTGCTGTCATCCTCGGCAAGGCTCTTGTCGGGGGCCTTGTGGTCCTCCTTGGCTGGGATCCCGCCAAGGATCATCATCTTCTAAAGGGTGTATCTGATCTTGAATGCCTTCACAAAGATCTCATGCCACCACGGGGATGTCTCCCGAATCCTTGCCCCATGGGGGCAGTGGACTCAAGGGTGACTCACTCCGTAGGTGTGGGGCGAGCTGCCACGGCAAGGGTCTTGCCGGGTTTGCTAAAACCGCCTCCCAGCAAGGATCTTGCCGGGGGGAGTCCGCTTCGTCATCTTTGCTCTTTATAGTCTTGTCTTGGTGTCGTTCTGCTTCTCTCGAGCTTCGGCCTTACCTTGGCTCACCTCCCTTGCCTTGCTCAGTGTGGTGGTGCCCGTGGCTCAGACTGCCCGTGCACAGTTATAGGGGTACAAAAAGTGTACCCCTATTTTTTTTACACCGACAGGAGCCCCCGGGCCTGGGCCACACGTAAGCGCAATCGCGTCGTTGGGCTAGGCCCAAAAACGGTGCGCGGGTAGGCGGGGCGGTTTTTACCGCGGTAAGTCTCTTCGCGCGCTGCGCTTCCCACGACTCCCGCGCGTGGCGCGGCGTGGGGAGGCGCGTGTGACGTGGGCGGCATGCGTGGCCCTGAGCTCCGCATGCATGCGTCACGCCGTACTAAAGGGGGCGGTTCGCGCCTTCCCCATAAACGGAGGGAGGCGTGGAGGCGCGACCCATTTATTGAACGGGGCCGAGGCGTGGTCTTCAAGGCGTCCAGTCCCCACGATCACGGGGTGGGGAGAGGTCGCCTCACTCGTCGCCTCGGTCCTGCACGCCTGCCACGTGGCTCTCATGCGCTTGGGGCGGCGAATGGTGGAGGTGGGAAACCGGGCCGCCGCGGGCTGGGGCGGCGGGTCGGTCCCAGTTCCCTGCGCCTTCCGCGTCTTGATTGGCTGAGCAGGGCGGCCGAGCCCCCACCCCGTTCCTTTATAAAGAGCGGGAGGGGGGATGGCGTCCCGCATTCTTTCATCTCCTGCTTCCTTCAGCTTCTGCTTGCCCCTTCCATCCGCCATGGAGAGAGGGAATCCTGGTCCTTCAATGGTGGCGGCGAGGGTCGCCGCTCGACAACGCGTTCCTCCTTCTCCTGCATCCGCGGTGGCAGTGCCGACCACGAGGGGAAGGGGGAGGGGCGAGGCCGTGGGCGAGGCCGAGGCGCTCGGGGAAGAGGAGGACGGGGCGGCGCACCGGCCTTGCCTCTGCCAGCAGTTCCTCCCCCCATGGAGGGTCATGTTGGGGATGACCCTTGCGAGTTCTTCGTCGGGCTGCGCCGGCCGCCTCGCCATCGCCTTTGTCTCCCGACTCCATTCGCGCGGGAGATGGAGCTGGATCCGCCGGAGTCGCTGCGGCTGCACATGAGGGGCTGTGGGATCAGCGGCACGCGGGTTTGCATCGACTTCCCAGCCCCTCACGAGATGTATCTTCGTCGAGGATGGAAGACGTTCGCTCATATCCACCGCTTGACGGAGGGGCTCACTCTCCATTTCAAGCTGATGGAGGGTGGCCTTCTCTCCGTCAAGGTCTTCGGGTGCATTCGGACCCGTGCAAGGTGCTGCGTGGAGAGCTCTTCTGATAGCGAAGACTCCTCCTCGGGCGAGAATGACGAGGAGGATTGATAGAGGCAAAGGTGTCCCGTCTTTCGATGAGATGATGGATATCGCTTTGGTGGAAGTCGACTTTGACGATCCGACTACGAACGTGCGAGGACATCGCGCCTTAGCAATCGCTAAACCAACTCCGAGAGGTTATTGACCACGCCGGAGCACGATCAACCTGACCACGAGGGTCTGTTTCCTGCGAGCAAACGAAGAACAAGCAAGAAACTGAGATTGCAATCTGGATATTGCGAATATAAGATGAAAGCTTTATTGATCAAGGTGGGGTTCTGTGACGCCTTTGTCTGGTCGTTGAACACAAACGAAGTACGCGAAGTTGCAGCTATGGCGAACTTTTAATCTAAACAAAACCCAAAGTCTAAACGATGCCCTAAGGGCTGTATATATGGAGGAAGAGGGGGGAATTTCGTGGTCCTTGGTGGAGGGGTCCGAAATCAACCCTATCTCTTGTTTCCCCACACATACGGACTCTAAAAATAGCCTATACTTATGTATTTCGAAATTACATGGGCCTGGCCCAATAATAAGGTGACGCAGCACCTAAAATAGCCTCGGGACGAAATTTATGAAGTGGCATCTTGTATATTTCGTCCAAGGTTTCCTGCACCCATTATGGTGGCTTCAAAGTCCTGAAATCATCACTTGTAACTCCGTTCTTGTTCCCCTTGCGCATGCCATCATCTCCATGCTTGTTCTTGCTCCAATGTTCATCCTTCTCCAAGCTAGGCCCTTCATTTGTAAGCAAAACAAATGTATCCAATTTAGGCAGCATCATATTCTCATGAACATTAGAATCATTACCAAGAAACGAAAGTACCTGGTAATTTAGTTGGCGTGCACGAGCTCTAGTAATTGGTCCAGTATGTATAGCACCAGGGGTTGTGGGTGTAACAATTGTATTGATGTCCTCATCATGGTGGTGGTATATGGCAGCGGTGGTGGTAGCGGTGGTAGTATATGGATATGGATCGGTGGTGGTATATGGACACGGATTGGTGGTGGTATATGGATACGGATTCGGTGCGGTGGTGGCAGATGGCAGGGGCGATGATGATGGTGCGGCGGCGGCGTGACAACTTATGACCAGAACTCGAAACTCTAAAAGACTAGACTCTAAGACCAGCAACTAGACACGACGATGCAACCGCAAATTCAACAAAGCAAAACCCTAAAAGATTATGCAAAGGCTCAGACTGGTTCGGATATGATGAACTAACCCTAATTTTTTTTGGCTTTTTCGTGGACTGTAGGTATGAAGAACAGACTCGATCTAAACTACGAAAAACTGTAAAATCTCACCGAGCAACCTGGAAATCTGATACCACTTGATAGAGGCGGAGGTGTCCCGTCTTTCGATGAGATGGTGGATTTCGCTTTGATGGAAGTCGACTTTGACGATCCGACTACGAACGTGCGAGGACGTCGCGCCTTAGCAATCGCTAAACCAACTCCGAGAGGTTATTGACCACGCCGGAGCACGATCAACCTGACCACGAGGGTCTGTTTCCTGCGAGCAAACGAAGAACAAGCAAGAAACTAAGATTGCAATCTGGATATTGCGAATATAAGATGAAAGCTTTATTGATCAAGGTGGGGTTCTGTGACGCCTTTGTCTGGTCGTTGAACACAAACGAAGTACGCGAAGTTGCAGCTATGGCGAACTTTTAATCTAAACAAAACCCAAAGTCTAAACGATGCCCTAAGGGCTGTATATATGGAGGAAGAGGGGGGGGGGATTTCGTGGCCCTTGGTGGAGGAGTCCGAAATCAACCCTATCTCTTGTTTCCCCACACATACGGACTCTAAAAATAGCCTATACTTATGTATTTAGAAATTACATGGGCCTGGCCCAATAATAAGGTGACGCAGCACCTAAAATAGCCTCGGGACGAAATTTATGAAGTGGGATCTTGTATATTTCGTCCAAGGCTTCATGCACCCATTATGGTGGCTTCAAAGTCCTGAAATCATCACTTGTAACTCCGTTCTTGTTCCCCTTGCGCATGCCATCATCTCCATGCTTGTTCTTGCTCCAATGTTCATCCTTCTCCAAGCTAGGCCCTTCATTTGTAAGCAAAACAAATGTATCCAATTTAGGCAGCATCATATTCTCATGAACATTAGAATCATTACCAAGAAACGAAAGTACCTGGTAATTTAGTTGGCGTGCACGAGCTCTAGTAATTGGTCCAGTATGTATAGCAGCAGGGGCTGTGGGTGTAACAATTGTATTGATGTCCTCATCATCCTCCCCTTCTTGAAATGAAGTCGTCCTCGACGGAAGTTCATTGATAGAGGCGGAGGTGTCCCGTCTTTCGATGAGATGGTGGATTTCGCTTTGGTGGAAGTCGACTTTGACGATCCGACTACGAACGTGCGAGGACGTCGCGCCTTAGCAATCGCTAAACCAACTCCGAGAGGTTATTGACCACGCCGGAGCACGATCAACCTGACCACGAGGGTCTGTTTCCTGCGAGCAAACGAAGAACAAGCAAGAAACTAAGATTGCAATCTGGATATTGCGAATATAAGATGAAAGCTTTATTGATCAAGGTGGGGTTCTGTGACGCCTTTGTCTGGTCGTTGAACACAAACGAAGTACGCGAAGTTGCAGCTATGGCGAACTTTTAATCTAAACAAAACCCAAAGTCTAAACGATGCCCTAAGGGCTGTATATATGGAGGAAGATGGGGGAATTTCGTGGCCCTTGGTGGAGGGGTCCGAAATCAACCCTATCTCTTGTTTCCCCACACATACGGACTCTAAAAATAGCCTATACTTATGTATTTCGAAATTACATGGGCCTGGCCCAATAATAAGGTGACGCAGCACCTAAAATAGCCTCGGGACGAAATTTATGAAGTGGCATCTTGTATATTTCGTCCAAGGCTTCATGCACCCATTATGGTGGCTTCAAAGTCCTGAAATCATCACTTGTAACTCCGTTCTTGTTTCCCTTGCGCATGCCATCATCTCCATGCTTGTTCTTGCTCCAATGTTCATCCTTCTCCAAGCTAGGCCCTTCATTTGTAAGCAAAACAAATGTATCCAATTTAGGCAGCATCATATTCTCATGAACATTAGAATCATTACCAAGAAACGAAAGTACCTGGTAATTTAGTTGGCGTGCACGAGCTGTTTTGAAGAATAATAAGAAAATGTGGGAGGAATGCTTGCCTCATATTGAATTTGCTTATAATCGTTCATTGCATTCTACTACTAAGATGTGCCCTTTTGAAGTTGTGTATGGTTTCCTACCTCGTGCACCTATTGATTTGTTGCCTCTTCCATCTTCGGAGAAGGTTAATTTTGATGCTAAACAACGTGCTGAATTGATTTTAAAAATGCATGAGTTAACTAAGGAAAACATTGAGCGCATGAATGCTAAATATAAACTTGCTGGAGATAAGGGTAGAAAACATGTTGTGTTTGCACCTGGAGATCTTGTTTGGTTACATTTGCGTAAGGATAGATTTCCTGATTTGCGCAAATCAAAGTTAATGCCACGTGCTGATGGTCCCTTTAAGGTGTTAGAGAAAATAAATGATAATGCATATAAACTTGAGCTGCCTGCAGCTTTTGGGGTTAGTCCCACTTTTAACATTGCAGATTTGAAGCCTTATGTGGGTGAGGAAAATGAACTTCCGTCGAGGACGACTTCATTTCAAGAAGGGGAGGATGATGAGGACATCAATACAATTGTTACACCCACAGCCCCTGCTGCTATACATACTGGACCAATTACTAGAGCTCGTGCACGCCAACTAAATTACCAGGTACTTTCGTTTCTTGGTAATGATTCTAATGTTCATGAGAATATGATGCTGCCTAAATTGGATACATTTGTTTTGCTTACAAATGAAGGGCCTAGCTTGGAGAAGGATGAACATTGGAGCAAGAACAAGCATGGAGATGATGGCATGCGCAAGGGGAACAAGAACGGAGTTACAAGTGATGATTTCAGGACTTTGAAGCCACCATAATGGGTGCATGAAGCCTTGGACGAAATATACAAGATCCCACTTCATAAATTTCGTCCCGAGGCTATTTTAGGTGCTGCGTCACCTTATTATTGGGCCAGGCCCATGTAATTTCTAAATACATAAGTATAGGCTATTTTTAGAGTCCGTATGTGTGGGGAAACAAGAGATAGGGTTGATTTCGGACTCCTCCACCAAGGGCCACGAAATCCCCCCCCCCTCTTCCTCCATATATACAGCCCTTAGGGCATCGTTTAGACTTTGGGTTTTGTTTAGATTAAAAGTTCGCCATAGCTGCAACTTCGCGTACTTCGTTTGTGTTCAACGACCAGACAAAGGCGTCACAGAACCCCACCTTGATCAATAAAGCTTTCATCTTATATTCGCAATATCCAGATTGCAATCTTAGTTTCTTGCTTGTTCTTCGTTTGCTCGCAGGAAACAGACCCTCGTGGTCAGGTTGATCGTGCTCCGGCGTGGTCAATAACCTCTCGGAGTTGGTTTAGCGATTGCTAAGGCGCGACGTCCTCGCACGTTCGTAGTCGGATCGTCAAAGTCGACTTCCACCAAAGCGAAATCCACCATCTCATCGAAAGACGGGACACCTTTGCCTCTATCAAGTAACAACATAGCCAAGAAAAGATACTCGGTCGGTGCAAAAGGTGCACTTCCCAAGGTTACCAAACAAACGTGCATCACGTAGAGCAATAAAAACAGCACGTAAATGTTCCAAATGTTCTTCCAAAGATCTGCTATAAATCAATATGTCATCAAAGTAAACTACCACAAATCGTCCAATGAAAGCACGTAAAACTTCGTTCATTAATCTCATGAAAGTACTAGGTGCATTAGTTAACCCAAAAGGCATGACTAACCACTCATATAATCCAAACTTAGTTTTAAATGCTGTTTTCCATTCATCTCCCAATTTCATACGAATTTGATGGTAGCCACTACGCAAATCAACTTTGGAGAATATTGTAGAGCCACTCAATTCATCAAGCATATCATCTAGCCTAGGAATAGGATGACGATAACGAATAGTGATATTATTAATGCCTCTACAATCAACACACATACGTGATGTACCATCCTTTTTCGGCACTAGAATAATAGGAACAGCACAAGGACTAAGGGATTCGCGTATATAACCTTTGTCGAGAAGCTCTTGTACTTGACGCATAATCTCCTTCGTCTCCTCTGGATTGGTACGGTATGGTGCACGGTTTGGCAGTGAAGCACCGGGAATTAAGTCAATCTGATGCTCAATCCCTCGAATAGGCGGTAATCCCGGTGGCACGTCTTGTGGAAAAACGTCAGCGAACTCCTGCAAAATGTTAGTGACAGCAGGAGGCAAAGAAGAAGGCACGTCCTCGAATGAAAATAATGCCTCTTTGCACACAAAAGCATAGCAAATAGATTTGCTAAAATCTAGCTCATCAATATCAGATTTGGTGGCAAATAAACATGCACTTTTCAATTTAATTTCAGAAGCAACACTAGATGGTTTATTATTAGGCTTCATTTGTTGCTCAAATTCTTTTGCCACAATCTGATTTTCACTCTTATTCTTCTCCTGTTGTGCTTTATTAGCTCTATTAATATCATCTTTCAAAATGGAATCAGGAGTCATAGGAAGCAAAGTAATATTTTTATCCTTATGAACAAGAGTATAGTGATTGTTTCTACCATGGTGTACAGAATTTTTATCAAATTGCCATGGTCTACCAAGTAATAAGGAACATGCTTGCATAGGTACCACATCACAATCAACATAATTAGCATATGTAGAGATACTAAAATGCACACGAACAGTACGTGTTACCTTAACCTTGCCGCTGTTGTTGAACCATTGGATGTAGTAAGGATGTGGATGTGGTCTTGTGGTGAGAGAAAGCTTCTCCACCATCTCCATGCTAGCCAAGTTGTTGCAACTACCTCCGTCTATGATGACGCGCACAGAACGTTCCTTCACAACTCCTTTGGTATGGAACAAATTGTGCCTCTGATTTTGCTCAGCTTGTGTGACCTGCACACTCAAAACACGTTGAGCAACTAAACATTCATACCTGTCAGCGTCTTCAGGAGCCATGTATTGCGTCTCATGATCAGAATCATCTCTACCATGTTCTTCACGTGTAATAAGAGCCAAAGTCTCCTCATCATAGTCACTAGCGGACTCACATCCACCATCCGCGGTAGCAATCATCACACGCGGAGATTTGCATTCTCTCGCATAATGACCTCCTCCCTTACAACGACGACAAATAATATCACTTGTGTGCCCTGTTGATGCCATGGAAGAAGAAGAACTCCGTGCAGGCCCAGCAGGTGTGCTCTTGGCAGATAATGGTGGTTGTGCCTGTTTTCTTGTATCACGACTGGAGGAGGCACCTAATTGAGGTGCTGGTGCAGTTGAAGTAGAAGATGCACGCGGTGTCCATGATGAAGGTCGGCCTGCAGAAAAGTTAGTTCGCGCCAATGCTTGTCGATCCTGCACTTCACGTTCAGCTTTACAAGCAAGATGGAATAAACGAGTGATATTAGTATACTCCTTATAGTCTAGAATGGTCTGAATCTCTCTATTTAATCCACCCAGAAAACGTGCAAGCATAGCTTCATTCTCCTCAACAATACCACATCTAATCATGCCAGTTTGTAATTCCTGATAATATTCTTCTACAGAATTTTTCCCTTGTCTTAAACGCTGCAATTTTTGAAGCAATTCACGTTGATAATATGGTGGAACCCAACGCGTACGCATAGCAGTTTTCAAAGCAGCCCAAGTAGTTGGAATAGGATATCATCTACAATGTTCAGACCACCATACACATGCAAAACTAGTGAAAGCACAAACGGCAGCAGCAACTCGTCTCTCCTCAGGATATTGTAAACATGTAAATCGTTGTTCAGTTTCTAACTCCCAAGTAAGATATATATCAGGAACATATCTACCCTCAAATGGTGGAATATTCAATTTCAGTTTAGGAATATGGACATCATCTCGTACCTGAGGTGGTGGTGCAGGCCTACCATTACGAATATATACCTGAGGTCGACCTGCTGGTGGTGGTACAGGTGGCTGCACGTAGTGCTGATTTTGATCAACCTTGATGAGGACATGACTACCTTGGATATGACCAAAAATATTGCATATATGCATATTTGTCAGGTGATTTCTAGTGCAAACTATTCAATAATCTATTTATGTTATCCAGAACAAAAATACTTCACACACTTTTGTGTTTTGTCTAATTGCAGGTGTATGGGACATTTGTACAATCCACATATGAAGATAAGGAAGAAAGAGATGTTTATTTGCTGTCCAAAAAGTTCTCTCACGTCACTTTTGGCCCAAGAGAAGATAGAGTCCAAGTCTCTCACGTTCTGGATTCAGATTCGGACTGCACAGACACACCTGACTCAAAACGCACACAAGTTTTTCATACGGACTCCGAATTGGGTGATTCTTTTTTTGTTGGAAACTAGATTTCGTGCACTTTCCAACCCAATTGGAATCACCTTCAAATTCGTCCGGAGCTTTGAGTTGTGGACGAAACAATCTGATGCTGCAGCAGAATCCGAATCAAACTACAAGTCCAAAGGTGTTACATCACCTCCACTTGGGCCCATTGGCCTTGTACGACCTAGATTTAGTTTTAGGCTGCCTTGGGACGTCCTCCCACCTCCTTGGCCGCCACCCCTTGCTCCTATATAAGTAGATCCATCTAGTAGCTTTTCCTTGGGATTTGTTTAGTTAAAAGTTAGCCATTGCAACTTCGTGTACTTCGTTTGTGTCCAACGACCAGACCAAGACCGCTTACGGATCCCCACCATTATCAATACCTCATATATATTTGCAATATTCAGATTGCTTTATCATATTCTTGCTCGTTCTTCGATTGCTTGCAGGAATAGACCTTCGTGGTCAGGCTGACCGTGCTTCCGGCATCGTCAGTAACCTCAGGAGATTGGTTTAGCGATTGCTAAGGCGCAACGTCGTGCACGTTTGTAGTCGGATCGTCAAAGTTGTCTCCACCAAATCGATAGTTATCATCTCATCGAAAGATCGGGACCCTCGCCTCTATCAAGTATACTCCTTATAGTCTAGAATGGTCTGAATCTCTCTATTTAATCCACCCAGAAAACGTGCAAGCATAGCTTCATTCTCCTCAACAATACCACATCTAATCATGCCAGTTTGTAATTCCTGATAATATTCTTCTACATAATTTTTCCCTTGTCTTAAACGCTGCAATTTTTGAAGCAATTCACGTTGATAATATGGTGGAACCCAACGCGTACGCATAGCAGTTTTCAAAGCAGCCCAAGTAGTTGGAATAGGATATAATCTACAATGTTCAGACCACCATACACATGCAAAACTAGTGAAAGCACAAACAGCAGCAGCAACTCGTCTCTCCTCAGGATATTGTAAACATGTAAATCGTTGTTCAGTTTCTAACTCCCAAGTAAGATATATATCAGGAACATATCTACCCTCAAATGGTGGAATATTCAATTTCAGTTTAGGAATATGGACATCATCTCGTACCTGAGGTGGTGGTGCAGGCCTACCATTACGAATATATACCTGAGGTCGACCTGGTGGTGGTGGTGCTGGTGGCTGCACGTAGTTCGGATTTTGATCAACCTCATCCTCATAATCTCCCACATAATCATCATCCTCCTGGGTTCCAGCAGCAGCAGTAGCAGGAGCCAAAGAAGCACCAACAGCAGTAGCAGCGGCACCAGAATTTTGTCCTCGCTCAATAGGAACACGCTGTGCTCGTCCATACTGATTCAGAAGGGGGCGTAGTTGTTGTTGTTGCAGAGGTGCGACAGGTGCAGCCGGTGGTGGAAGACGCGCAAGTAGTTCATTAAATCTGTTATCGAGCTTTGTTTCGAACGTCTTCTCAAGGCCAGTAATCTTCTCCATAGCCTCTTCAAAATTGTTCAGCACATCTTGCACCTGTTCAGTCATCATTTGCTGAAACTTATCATGAAGCTCCTTGTTCGATAAGTTCTCCCAGTCAATCTCGTCGGTTTGTGATCCTGGCATGGTTAGCAGCAATAGAAACACACAAGAATATGATCCTACAGACTACTAAGAAGTGGTG
The DNA here is from genome assembly GCF_002162155.2 of Triticum dicoccoides. Taxonomy (NCBI): domain Eukaryota; kingdom Viridiplantae; phylum Streptophyta; class Magnoliopsida; order Poales; family Poaceae; genus Triticum; species Triticum dicoccoides. Next base: position 361,518,634 of record NC_041382.1, on the reverse strand, counting down.
GTGGTGTATCACAAATCCGTCAAGCAAATCTCAAATTCTTACCAGTTCTTACCCAGCAGCAGGCGGTGATCGGCAACCGTTGTAGTCAAAAACTCTCAAAGCATGGATAGAGCGATTACCAGGGAGAGTCAAACACACGACGTAGATGTATGTGGAGCTGGGAAGGCTTATAGTATGCTAGCAAAAAGGGTCAACAATAATCAATTCAGAGATGCAAAGTTGAATAAACGCTCAACGACGGTACTGTGCTAGTCCTAGGCTAGACTGTGCTAGAGACGCGAGCCTAGAACACCAACAAAATCACGGCGCGACACTTAAACAAGGGAAAAGCACACTCTGAAATTTTCTTTTCGCTCTCTTTTTTTTGCGCTGCTTTTTTTTTGCGAAAAAGCACTATAATGGCGAGTGTCTCAAAACTCTTCCTAGGTCAAACTGACAGGATGGGCACGAAATTTTTTTTTTTCGAATTTTTTTTTCGACTGCCCGGACCCAAAAACTGGAAACGGGTCAAAAAAAACTTCCTATAATGGCACCTGTCTCAAAACACTCAGAAAGACCTAAAAATAGGATAGCCAGAATTTTTTTCGAAAAATGCGTTTTCGAAAATTTTTGGGCCTAAACGGAGCGTGGCTACCCGACTTTTTTTTTCCGAAACCTACTCCGGCAAGGAAACACGAATCGGAATCTAGATGGATCCCGAAAACAAACCTAATATGACAAGAACTCGGATTGGTGGTGGATATATGGTGGTGGTATATGGCAGCGGTGGTGGTAGCGGTGGTAGTATATGGATATGGATCGGTGGTGGTATATGGACACGGATTGGTGGTGGTATATGGATACGGATTCGGTGCGGTGGTGGTAGATGGCAGGGGCGATGATGATGGTGCGGCGGCGGCGTGACAACTTATGACCAGAACTCGAAACTCTAAAAGACTAGACTCTAAGACCAGCAACTAGACACGACGATGCAACCGCAAATTCAACAAAGCAAAACCCTAAAAGGATTATGCAAAGGCTCAGATTGGTTCGGATATGATGAACTAACCCTAATTTTTTTTGGCTTTTTCGTGGACTGTAGGTATGAAGAACAGACTCGATCTAAACTACGAAAAACTGTAAAATCTCACCGAGCAACCTGGAAATCTGATACCACTTGATAGAGGCAAAGGTGTCCCGTCTTTCGATGAGATGATGGATATCGCTTTGGTGGAAGTCGACTTTGACGATCCGACTACAAACGTGCGAGGACGTCGCGCCTTAGAAATCACTAAACCAACTCCGAGAGGTTATTGACCACGCCGGAGCACGATCAACCTGACCACGAGGGTCTGTTTCCTGCGAGCAAACGAAGAACAAGCAAGAAACTGAGATTGCAATCTGGATATTGCGGATATAAGATGAAAGCTTTATTGATCAAGGTGGGGTTCTGTGACGCCTTTGTCTGGTCGTTGAACACAAACGAAGTACGTGAAGTTGCAGCTATGGCGAACTTTTAATCTAAACAAAACCCAAAGTCTAAACGATGCCCTAAGGGCTGTATATATGGAGGAAGAGGGGGGAATTTCATGGCCCTTGGTGGATGGGTCCGAAATCAACCCTATCTCTTGTTTCCCCACACATACGGACTCTAAAAATAGCCTATACTTATGTATTTCGAAATTACATGGGCCTGGCCCAATAATAAGGTGACGCAGCACCTAAAATAGCCTCGGGACGAAATTTATGAAGTGGCATCTTGTATATTTTGTCCAAGGCTTCATGCACCCATTATGGTGGCTTCAAAGTCCTGAAATCATCACTTGTAACTCCGTTCTTGTTCCCCTTGCGCATGCCATCATCTCCATGCTTGTTCTTGCTCCAATGTTCATCCTTCTCCAAGCTAGGCCCTTCATTTGTAAGCAAAACAAATGTATCCAATTTAGGCAGCATCATATTCTCATGAACATTAGAATCATTACCAAGAAACGAAAGTACCTGGTAATTTAGTTGGCGTGCACGAGCTCTAGTAATTGGTCCAGTATGTATAGCAGCAGGGGCTGTGGGTGTAACAATTGTATTGATGTCCTCATCTAGCTGCAGCAACGACGAGGGTAGTAGGCGGCAGGATGACGAGTCTGATTAGGTGTCGGGCGCCACTCCGTGCGGCACCGGCGACCCCATCATCCGTGTCGCCGGCTCCCTGAACTTCTCGGGGTCGTCTCCTTGGGCGGCTGGCGTTGGGAGGCTGCGGAAGAGGAAGAGGGTGGGCGGCAAGGCCGTCAAATCGGAGTACGCGGGCACCGACACCTTCGACGCGTGCTGACATCCTGCCGCCTCGTCTTCGAGCTCTGCTTCCAGCGCTGCCATCACTATCCAGCCTTCAGAAGGCCACCAAGATGTTCTCTTGGTGTCTTCTGCCACCCGTAGCTCGCCTAGGCGCCCCTTTTGCCCTTTTCGCCTCCTTGACCTGCCTCCTTAGGAGAGGGACAAGAAAGGGATTACAGGCACCTTATCTCTTTTTAGTTTGTAAGCCTTCGGGCCTTAGCTGAATTTAAAACTTGTAATCCCATCATTCATGTTTTTCATTCCCTATGGACTGTACCTGAGTCGAATGTTTTTAATGAAAAAGGGATGCTTGCCGGATCATTTGTTTGTGGGAAGAACCCACGACAAGGACTAAATCCTTGATATCTTTAAGATAAACATTTCCTTGCCCGGCAACAGGCCTTGCCGTCTCCCCACGTCGCTCGACCTTTCTCACACCTTTGGCGGAGGCAGGGATGAGGTGGGTTCAGGCTCCTTGTTTTATCCTCTCGCTGCCGCGACTATGACCAAACCTGGCCCCAGGAACGAGCCCTAGGGCCTAGAGTTAGGGGAGCACGGTAGCTTTAGGAAAAAACGAGATTTCACATACCTCAGTCCATAAGGGAACACATGGTAAGGGATGAAGAACTTATCTGAAGCTGTAGCCCGTGGCAACTCTGGTTTGCCGTGGGTGAATCTTTGCTCTTGCAGCCCCCGGCAATACTGGCTTGCCGGGGTCTAGATGCTGGTCTATCCCTCTTCTCTTTTTCGTCCTCAAGTGATCCGGCAAGGATATCTGTGAGACCTGCGAACCAAAGAAGACGAAAGAACTGCAAAGAGATGCACACTCGACCTCTAAGCTAGGGGTTAGTCGCCGCTAAGCACTATCAACCCTAACCAAGGACGAGACTCGACCTAGCATGCATGCTATAACTTAGGGCGCCAGCGCTTCATTTATTTATGCTCAGGGTCTGCGCCTGGCTTTGTACAAAGGGTTACATGCATCATCGGCAATGCTTGTACAAAAGGTGGCTTGCCGGGGGGCCTGGCAAGCCGCGCCTCACGGGTAAAAATTGCGAAGATGCTCAATGTTCCAGGAGTTACTCACCGGAATGGCATCTTCATTCTCTAGGCGGACTACGCCGGGCCTGGTGACTCGTATTACCCGATAAGGGCCTTCCCACTTTGTCGTCAACTTGTTGGAATTCTTGGCCGATTGAACGCGCCGAAGGACAAGGTCGCCTTCCTCAAGGCTTCAGGCATGAACCTTGCGGCTATGGTAGCGGCGCAAGGCTTGCTGGTAGCATGCTGCTCTCACAGCCGCCCGAAGACGATCTTCCTCAAGGAGCATTGCGTCATCTTGCCACAGTTGCTCTTGCTCAAGCTCATCATAAGCGAGCACTCGAGGTGACCCGTATATGAGTTCAATGGGGAGAACTACTTCTTCCCCGTATACTAGGGCAAAGGGTGTCTGGACGGTGGCTCGATTTGGCGTCGTCCTGATCAACCAAAGAACCGCCGGCAACTCATCAATCCAGCGCCTTCCACTCTTGTGCAGCCTATCAAAGGTCTTGGTCCTTAAGCCTCGCAGTACTTCAGCGTTTGCCCTCTTAGCTTGACCATTGCTTCGTGGGTGAGCAACGGAAGCGAAACAGACTTTGCTGCCGAGGTCTTGGATATATTGCATGAAGGTGCGGCTTGTGAACTATGTGCCGTTGTCGGTGATGACCCTGTTGGGTACACCAAAACGGCACACTAGTCCCTTGAAGAACTTGACGGCTGACTGAGCTGTGACCTTCCTCACTGCCTCCACCTCCGGCCACTTTGTGAACTTGTCGATTGCAATGTACAAGTACTCAAAGCCCCCGACAGCGCGGGGGAAAGGGCCCAGTATGTCGAGCCCCCAGACCGAGAAGGGCCAGGAGAGAGGAATGGTTTGAAGGGCTTGAGCTGGCTGATGAAGCTTCTTTGAATGGAACTGACACGCTTCACACCTGGTGACTAGTGTCGTCGCATCCTGGAGGGCGGTGGGCCAGAAGAAGCCTTGCCGAAATGCTTTGCCGGCAAGGGCCCTTGACCCGATGTGGGATCCACATATGCCTCCGTGTATCTCCGCCAACAGCTCCAGTCCTTCCTCCCGAGGGATACACTTCAATTTCACACCGTTCGGCCTCTTTCTGTACAGGACGTCATCAACGAACTGGTACATGGTAGAGCGACAGGCTACTTTTTCCGCTTCTTCCTCCTCTTCAGGAAGTTCCCCTGTTTGGAGGAATCGGACGGTATGTTGTGCCCACGCTGGAGCCTGGGGCTCGACGGCGAGGACTAAAGGCATTTCCTCCGCTATAGGAGCGGCTGTCTCGACGGCAAGGGCTTGACGCTCCGCCGGAGCTAGCCGTCCCGTGGCGGGCTCAGTGTCCCCAGCAACATCCTTGCCGGCGGCTCCGGGGAGCTCAGCGGGAAAGTACTTGCCGGGTCCTAATTTCCTCCTCTTGTTCTGCTCTGTTGATGGATCAACGGATGGCTGAGTTCGCTGGAGCACAAAGGTACCTGGTTCCACAGGTAGCTTGAGGGCAGCGCGTTTTGACAGGTAATCGACGATATCGTTCTCCGCTTGGGGAACGTATTCAGCCTATATACCGTCGAAACGCTCTTCCAGCTTTCTCACTTCATCGACGTAGGCCTTCATCAACGGGCTCTGGTAGTCCTTGTTGACTTGCTTGACGACGAGCTGCGAGTCGCCCCTGACGATGAGCTTCTTGATTCCGAGGTCCGCCGCGATCCTAAGACCGGCAAGCAGCCCTTCGTACTCTGCCATATTGTTTGTTGACACCTCCCTGGGGAAGTGCATATGGATCACGTATTTGATGTGCTCTCCGGCGGGCGTGACAAGCAGTACGCTAGCCCCGGCGCCGTGTAAGGAGAAAGCTCCATCAAAGTACATGATCCAACTGCAACTTGCCTCCTTGCCGGGGAGAGCAGTCTCTTGGGCTTCTTCGTCAGGTGTTGCGGTCCATTCTGCAATGAACTCCGCCAGGACTCGGCTCTGAATCATCGAAGTACTTTCAAACTTGAGGCCAAAGCTGGACAGCTCCAGTGCCCATTCCATAATTCTTCCCGTTGCATCTGGATTGTGCAATATCCGTTGCAGAGGGAAGCGAGTGACGACAGTGATCTCGTGTGCCTGGAAGTAGTGACGCAGCTTCCTCGAGGCCATAAGAAGGCCGAAGAGCAGTTTCTGCATGCCGGAGTACCTTGATCTACCTCCCTGCAGGAGGGAACTAACAAAGTAGACCGGGTGCTGCATCATTTTCTTCTTCGGCGGCACTTCAGCTGGCTGTGTCGTCTCTGCATTGGTGGTGTCGGGCTCTGTCGCTGCCATTACCTCGTCGTCAACCTCTCTCTGCACCACTAGTGCGGCGCTGACCACCTGGTTCGTTGCTGCCAGGTATAGCAGCAACGGCTCTTGTAGCCTAGGCGCAACTAGTATTGGCGCGGAGGAGAGGTACTTCTTCAAATCTTGCAATGCTACTTCGGCTTATGGCATCCACTCCATCGGGCCCGCCTTTTTCAGGATCTTGAAAAAGGGAAGGGCACACTCGGCAGACTTGGAAATGAATCTGCCCATGGTGGCGACGCAACCAGCAAGCTGACGCACATCCTTGATTCGCTTGGGTGCTTCAATCTGCTCTATAGCTTTGATCTTGTCCGGATTGGCCTCTATCCCACGCTGTGACACAAAGAACCCGAGAAGCTTGCAAGACGGGATGCCAAAGACGCACTTCTTAGGGTTCAGCTTGAGATTGATCTTGCGCAGGTTTGCAAATGTTTCTTGCAAATCCGGTATGAGGGTTGACCTGTCCTTGGTTTTGACCACTATGTCATCCATATAAGCTTCCATATTTCTATGGAGCTGGGGTTCAATACCAATCTGGACCGCCCTTGCAAACGTCGAACCAGCACTCTTCAGCCCGAAAGGCATCCGCATGAAACAATACGTACCACATGGGGTGATGAATGTTGTTTTCTCTTCGTCTTCTCTTGTCATGAAGATCTGGTGGTAGCTGGAGTAGGCATCGAGGAATGACAACAGATCACACCCAGCTGTGGAGTCAACAATCTAGTCGATGCGCGGCAATGGGAAGGGGTCCTTAGGACAAGCCTTATTGATATCTGTGTAACCAATACACAGCCTCCACTTCCCATTAGCCTTGCGCACTATGACCGGATTGGCCAACCACGTTGGATGGAGCACTCCTCTTACCAAACCCGCTGCTTCCAGTTTCCGGATCTCCTCTGTGATGAACTCTTGTCGTTCCAAAGCTTGCTTTCTGACCTTCTGCTTGATGGGTCGCGCATGAGGACAGACAGCAAGCTGGTGCTCAATCACCTCCCTGGGAACGCCGGGGATGTCGGAAGCTTGCCATGCAAACACATCGACATTCGCCCATAGGAAGGTGACGAGCACGTCTTCCTATTTGTCGTCAAGGGTGGAGCTTATGGTGAAAGCCCCTCCCGTGCTGTCCTCATTGACAGAAACCTTCTTGGTTCCCGGCGGTATGGCCCTGGGCTTCTTGTTTCCGCCGGTGGAGCTCTCTGGCACGTCCTCGACGGGAGCGCTACACTCCGAAGAGGTGCGCTTGCCGGAGTGGGTGTCCGAGGTCTCACCGGTCTTCTTCTTCTTCTTCCCTCCCGGGGTCCCAGCGGCAGGAGCAAGTGCCCTAGTGGCGGCAGCTACTGCAACTGCTTGCTGGTATAGTTGGTCAGCGCAAATCAGTGCATCTTTCTTATCGAAGGGGATGGTGATGATCATCACAGGTCCTGGCATCTTCAGGGTGTTGTAGGCGTAGTGTGACGCCGCCATGAACTTGGCCAGCGTTGGGCGGCCAAGGATCCCGTTGTAGGGCAAGGGGATCTTAGCAACATCAAACACGATCCTCTCTGTCCTGTAGTTCAGATCGCTTCCAAAAGTCATGGGCAGCGTGACCTTTCCCTTAGGTTGGCTTCTTCCCGGGATGACCCCCTGAAACATGCCCGTATCTTCGAGGTCTCCATCAGGAATCTGCAGTTTCTCGATCACGGCAGGCGAGATCAAGTTCAGACTGACCCCGCCATCGACTAGCATCTTTGTCACCTTGAGGTTGCGTATTGTTGGTGAAACCAACAATGGCAAGCACCCGACCGCAGTAGTGCGATCAGGGTGATCCTCAGTGTCAAAAATGATAGGTGTGCTGGACCACTTCAGCGGCCTTTGAGCATCAAACGACGGCTCTGCCACTGTAATCTCTCACGCCCACTGTTTAAGCTGGCGGTGAGAAGTATGCAGCAAGGCGCTGCCGTCGACGCACATGGCCTCTGTAGCTTTATGGAACTCTTGGTCGCCGGATTCATCGTCCTCTTCGTGATCGTCGTCTTCTGGCTTTTTGTCACGGCCCCGGGCGGGCCTCTCCTGTTGTTTATCCTTGCCGCGACAGCCCGCCTGGCCGTCACGCTTCTTGCCGGACCCCTTAGCACCGTCTTGGCCCTTCTCCTTGTCCCGCCTCTCATATTCATCCCTCTGCTTCTCAGCGAGGAGCTCAAGCTGTCGGCAGTCTTGGAGATCATGGCCTTTGGTGCGATGGATCTTGCAGTATCGCTTGTCGGAGTTTCCTGGCTTCTCGGCAATCGCCAAGGCCCGGCAGGCGACGCATCCGGCAATTTCCTTGTCGGGGTCATTTGCCTTGATTTTCTTGGTGGAGCCGGTGTCATCAGATCCCTCGATGGCAAGCACGGCTTTACCTTTGCGCTTCCTGTTGCGGCGCCGGCCCTTCTTCGCCGGGGCGGCAGCATCTTCATCTGAGGAGTCGGTTTCCACGCCGGTGTCTTCACCGAGGTACTTCCTTCCCTCTTCAGCCCGGGCACATCTGTCAGCAAGAACATAGAGTTCTGCTACATCTTTCACCTTGTTCATTGCCAGCTCTTCGCACATCTTGCGGTTACACACGTTCTGATGGAACGCGCTGATGATGGCGGCAGGGTGAACATCAGGGATATTGTACTGTATCCGGCTGAACCTCTGTATATACTTGCGGAGACTCTCACCTCCCTTCTAGGGAATGACGTGCAGGTCGCTCGCTTGGCCATGGGCTTGGTGGCCTCCAGTAAAGGCACCCACAAACTCATGGCACAAATCCGACAAGGAGGAAATAGAGTCTACCTGCAAGTGCATCAACCATGACATGGCGTTGGGTTTAAGAGCCAACGGAAAGTAATTCACAAGCACCTTATCGTCACGAGCTTCGGTAGCTTGCATCGCAATGTTGTAGATGCTGAGGAACTCGGACGGGTGGGTCTTGCCGCTGTACTTTTCACCCACGTCAGGTTTGAAGGTGCGGTGAGTGGGCCACTGGAACTGCCGCATCTCACGGGTAAAAGCCGGACAACCTACCTCGTAAGGTAGGCCTCCAGGGCTCTCCGGTGCCGGGTGGTTCACAGCAGGTCATGCTCGCCTGTCTGACTGGTGGCGCGCTTCGCGCCGGCGCTCGATAGTGGTTCGAGCATCTTCATGTTCTCGTTCCCGAAGGACTTGGCGCTGGTCACAGTGGGTCCGCGGGTCGGACGATGCTACGGAGATTTCGTCGCCCGTAACGTCGCGACGGGCTGGCGTCCGCGGTACCGGGCGAGGAGGAGGCGAGTGCACCATGGTCGTGGCGCCGCCGACTTTCCTGCCACTGGTGAGTGGGACTCCGTCGGAGCATCGACCCGGGGGCTCCACCAGACTCGGTTTGTCTTTGTTGGCCACCACAACAAGGCTTCGGATAGTGGCTCTCCATTCGTCGAGTTTCCCCGTAGTGGGAGGAAAATCGAGGAGCAACTGCACGCGCGCCAGGGCTTCTGCTGGCGTTGGTGGCAGCGAAACCTGCACGGATCACCACGCGCTTCGACTTCTGACCATGTCAGAAGGAGCTCTATCACGACCCCGCGGTCGCATGCCATCTTCACCAGCGCCTCGGCGAGCAGGCAGGTCTTCTACCTCCCAGGAGTGGCGCTCGGGGCTCTTCCCGCGGCGACGCCCGGGGTCTTCGGCGTGATTACGCCGTTCATCGCGCGCCGCTTGAGAGGAGCGCGCCATCGGCACCGGCGTGGGTGTCTTGGAGGCCCTCGCATCGCCTTCGAGCGGGGTGGCAGCGATCTTGGAAGGCCCCGCACCACCCGCGGAGGGCCTGGCTCCGTCTTTGGATTTGGCGGCGTGCGGCCCGTTACCAGGCGCATGAACATCTCCGCCTCCCAAACTCCGGCTGCTGGGACGGTGTTGGTGTTCGTGAACAGCGCCCCGGGTCCTTTCTATGACCGGTCCGCTGCTCGCCCGCGTCGGGACGGGATGTCCGGCTTCCGACGGGCCAACCGCCACCGTTATCTTCTTCTTGGGCGCTATGACGATGAAGAAGCATCGAACTAACTGCTAAAGCCGATTCTCACAACTGCGCCCCCTACCTGGCGCGCCAAAGATGTCGGTGGGAACGACACCTATGGGATCACAAGAATCCCTACTACGGTTGTGGGGCGCGGGGTCGTGAGAAGAGCGGATCAAACATATAGCACACGGTTCGTTTATCCAGGTTCGGGCCGCGAGGATGCTTAAAACCCTACTCCTGCTTTGGTGGATTGTATATTTGTGTTCTTGAGCTAGCTATGGGGCGCGAGGAGCTCCAAAAAGCCGAATACTCCTCCTGGTCGCCTCGGGCCTCCTTTTATAGGAAAGGGGTTGCCACAGTAGCACACAAGAGGTGGAAAGGGTACAGTGATGTGAGGTTATCCCTCGCATTACATGACAAGGCGCATTTAATGCGTCTTGCCCAGGTGTCCTTGCTTTATCGGGGACGGGGGAGAGCCCTATCTCGTCCGTCGCTGCTCCCTCTCGTGTCGACACGCGCCCTGGCCAGCGGTGCCCGTGGTGCCATGTAGGCAGGCAGGCAGCTGAGGTGGCGCAGTGGTGGGTCTCCACGAAGATCCGCATGCCGCCACGCAGGTGCCTGCCCAGCTGGTTGGGTCGGCAGCTGCATGCAAACGGTGGCGGAGGTTTGACTAGCGTGGGCCTGATGGTAGTCGTATGGGTGTTCTTGGCAAGGGCCTTGCTGGGGCCCCGGCAAGGGTCTTGCTGTGGCGCCTGTTGTCATCCCCGGCAAGGCTCTTGCCGGGGGCCTTGTGGTCCTCCTTGGCTGGGATCCCGCCAAGGATCATCATCTTCTAAAGGGTGTATCTGATCTTGAATGCCTTCACAAAGATCTGCATGCCACCACGGGGATGTCTCCCGAATCCTTGACCCATGGGGGCAGTGGACTCAAGGGTGACTCACTCCGTAGGTGTGGGGCGAGCTGCCACGGCAAGGGTCTTGCCGGGTTTGCTAAAACCGCCTCCTGGCAAGGATCTTGCCGGGGGAGTCCGCTTCGTCTCCTTTGCTCTTTGTGGGCTTGGTCTTGGCGTCGTTTTGCTTCTCTCGAGCTTCGGCCTTACCTTGGCTCACCTCCCTTGCCTTGCTCAGTGTGGTGGTGCCCGTGGCTCAGACTACCCGTGCACAGTTATAGGGTACAAAAAGTGTACCCCTCTTTTTGTACATCGACACCTTTGGACGTACGACATCTTCGCCTACTTCCCGTGAGTTCGCCCACATCGACATCTTCAACAACGAGGCGACCACTTACGAGCGAGGGTGACACTTCCATCTTCGGAAGCCCCTCAAGGACGATGGCCGAGCATGGGAAATTCCCTTCGGTCATGGTGACGAGCTACGAGGTGCCACATCATATGGGCCTCCAACAACAAGACGGTGACAAGAAGGTCGATCAAGGGCCATCCCCTTCGACCACGGCGATGAGCACGAACCTCTTCAACAACATGAAGGCGGCGCCCATATTGGACTCATACTCCGAGTCAAGCTACGAAACCGCACATGAGACCTTATCTTTGGTCTTAGAGGAGGGTGATGATGTGCCATCTTCGGCCTTCATCCACGGCTACGACTACGATATGATTGAGCATGGAGACATTTGCACCGACATCTCTCTAACACCCACATATGACGAGATGCCCCAATTCCCATGTGAGGAGAGCCACCCCACCATGAGTGATATGAGTGACTCCACCATATGTGACATTGAGTTCATTACCTATGAGAGGATGAGTGTGACCACCACTAGCCCCACACATGAACGCATGCCACACATCCTATGTGAGGTTAAGAGCCACTTGAGTGAGTCCACCAACCATATGAGTGAGAGCATCCAAGAGGGAGTGAGTGAGCCACACCACTTAGTGAGGGAGGTAGTTGACATGGCACATGAGGCCACTATGATTTCTAACGACTTAACCTCTACTCCGAGTGTGTATCCTTCTTTGGTGCTAGGTCTCCTACATGACGACACGCCTATCCTCGACGAGTCCATACCTCCAATGGAGACGATGATGGCCATGGTGGAAGAAGATGCACCACCCACATGGTTCAATCACGATGAAGATGACCACGACTTGGTCTTCGACACCTCACCTACAACACATGAGCGATGCTCTAAAGGTAACATAGGTGATGGTGCTTCTCTTGTCCCACTAGTGGACTATCTCACCAATGATTGCTTGCATGATGTTGATCCACCTATTCCCATGCTTCATTCTAGTGCGACTTCTTCATGTCATGACTTACCTATTTCTGATGAATATGATGATGAGCATGTTGATTTTCCTAGTTGTGATGCTATGCTCCATAGGATATCATGTGAAAATTCTATCGGTCACATCATGTTTGGCAATCTATTGAACTTGTCATATGCTATGAGTGAGATCTCCCATATTGCATCATTTCAATCTCAATATAGTAACTATGCATGCCCCATTAAAATAAATCCCATTTGCACTTATGGCATAGATGACGAGATGATGGTCATTGGCTTTTGTTTTTCATGTGATGATATTTCCATGCTTCCTTTACATGATTTGCGCAATTAATCTCCTATACCATGCCATGATCACATAGTTCCAAATATGCTTTTTCTTGGATGTTGTCAATATTCTCTAAGTGATGTTTCCATTAATGATCATGAGGAGACCCCCATAGTTTCCTCATACATATTAGGAGATTTTAATGCGTTCCATACTTGGCATGATTCCCATAATTGCTTGCACCATATGCATTCCACGCATAACAATGCTCTAGATATTTCCCATGATGCATTACACAATTTGAGTCTCCATTATGCTACACATAACAACAAACCTATCATGATGGATGACATGTTTCTATATCATGCATCTCATTTATTTGAGCATTGGATATTTTGTGCTAACCAACACAAGCACGTATGCATCATGATGGATGATGTGTACATATACCACGCACACACAATTTTCCCTTTGTCTTTGTTTTGTGTAGGTACTCACGTATACTCATCAACCTCTCAATCCCAAGAGTTGACGAAACGAGCTCTTGAGAGCAATGATGACTTGGGATCCCGTGGACTATCCTTACCACCATTCCCTTTGCGCAAGGACTACGCGCATCTCTTCTACTTGGCTCTCACACGGCTTTGGGCTATATATCACTTGTTACATTATGCCCATTTTCTTGTGTTCACTTTGCATGCTATGCCTCTTTCTATGATTTTGCCATGCAATTGTGACCCTTGTGTGAATTTACCCATGATTCACCATTTTAGTACTCATATGTGTATTTGCATGCTTGGTGGAGATCCTTGTTGCTATTGCCATGTTTACCATGTGCCACATGCTATTGATGCTTGTTGTGTTGGGAGAGTCATGATGTTCCATTGCTATTTACATAGGACTTCTTTCCAACACCATGAACATACTTTGCTCATATCTTCCTTTCATGCTTGTGCTATACCATGTGAATTATTCATGCACACTATTTGCACCCATGACATGCTTGCCATGTTCCCTTCTAGTACGTTGCATTTTCGCACTACTAGCTTGCTTAACTTGATCACTATGATTGTTTGCTTTGTCGCATCACCCATGTTCCACTATTACTCGCTTTCTTGGGTTGATGACATTTATGTTCATGCCTCTCACATGATACATCTTGTTCATTGTTGCTTGCCTCCAATTGTTGCATCTATGCTTATTGATCTTGGAGACTTGGACACTTTACTTGTGATGCATGCTTGCTTGATTGCGCCTATTGTATTTGGTTGTTCTTGCATCATATGCCTCCATACTATGAATGCTCCCTTGTCCTTTCTTATGATGAGCATGATGCATACACTTGTCGGGTATCTTACCACACGAATGATAGGTTGTGCACTTCCGCTTACCTCATTTGTTTTTTCAAGTGTTTGTCATGTTCTTTCGTTTTGAAGGATTCACAAGGTGGTACCATCACGAGACAACTTGGTCATGTGAAGGCGTACACGATGCGCGACACCAACATTTTCGACATCCTCATAAAGGTGAACTCATTCCCTTTGATCCATCCTCAAATATGCATATTGGATGGGTCACTCTTTCATTGTTGTTTCCTTCTTGTTGTCTACATGATACATCTCGCGAACGAAGGAGCGACATTGAAGATTGGCTCTATGGACCTTCACATTGAGGAGCGCTCGGATTTATTGGATGCACCTCCGGAACTCCACTCATGCCACGACATCGAGCATTGGTACATCAACACTCCTTTGACACATTGCACCAACACTTCCATATTTGTTGATTGTGCTCACACATGTCATGCTCGATGGACATATCATACACATGACAAATTTGCATCTTATGCATGGATTGACTCACATTATGATTGCCTTGTTTCATCTTGTATTCCCATGTCACCCATGATATATGAGCTTGTGCACTTCCTTAGAAAATTTGTTGTGATGTTCCTTGATGGCATATTCATACATCATGATCATCTTGTCCGCCATCAATTGCATGATATCTTATTCATATTGAGCATCCATTACCATATTCATGCTTTTGATAAACCGTCTCACTATGACATCAATTTGCACCGTGGTTGCATTGATCATATTCATAACACATTTGTGTACACAATGATTTCTTTTGCTTCCATGAATGCTTCGCATACCATTCCATATCTTTTGGATAAGCTTCACGCACCTTGTCATAATCAATCTTGTCATACGGACTCATTCTTACATAATGGACACTTTCTGTGCGCTAACCTTTGTATTTCCATGTGTCGTTTATGTTTTCTATTTTTGCATGTGTACCACTCCGGAGACACCTTGGAGTACTTGGATTGCGCCATGTCTTCCACTTCGTCCAACTACAAGTCCGTCCACGACAACCGTTTCCATGGTGATGAGGTTTTCGATCCAACGTCGGATCTTTCCCAAGGGAGGGGAGATGATGCGGAGCATCCTATGATCATCCCCATGTATACTACGACTTCTCCCCAAGCCCCTAGTGCCCACATTTTGAGACCTCAAGCATAGGCCATTGGACACAAGGTGAACTCGCTCCTTTTCGAATCTTCCCTTTCCGCATGTAAGACATGGATGCTACCTCAAGCGCGGACCTTATGCATACTCAGGTCCATCCGAGGAGATCATGGAGAGCCTAAGGACCAAGGCCAAGTGTGCGCGGGAGCAAGGGAAGGAGAGCCAGTTGCTACAGCCTGAGCGGCACTACCGCCCACACCAAGCGGTACTACCGCTGAAGGCCCACAAGCGGTACAACTGCTCAACCACCGTCCAACAATCGCCAAGCTTCTATGATCGAGCGGTGCAAGGCCAATGCAGCACCAGTTTATCCCCGTAACAGCCACCTAACCAATACAACCGCCCCAAGCACTGGTACAACCGCTGAGCACATCCGGAAGAACCTCCAGGAACCAGTACCTGAGCGCCCAGCGGTACAACCGCCCCCATGACCGATACTACCACCCTGCCTGTGCGCAGTGAAAGGGCTTTCACCCAATGTATCCCCCGACTTACCCCTTGGAATATATATACTTGTCCCTTAGCTCCGTACTAGGGTTGGCAAAGTAGTAGCTCATTAGAGATAGAGCTTTGCTCATCCACATCGGATCTACTCCACGAGAGAGACTGTGGCCCCTCTTCAGAGAAGATCCCTTTGGATTCAAGACCTCCTTGCGGAGAAGACCATCAATACCTCCCCACGGAGAAGATCGGTTACCATTTGTATCGTACTTTGTTGATCGTGGATCTTGTATCTTCCTTTGTGTTCATGGATCTAGCATATGTGTGACTATTTCTTGTTAGTTTAGTGATTCTCTCGTGTTTCTCCTTGTGTTTCCCCTCGTGTTCCCCCTCATGTTCTTCGTGTTCATCGCGGGATCCGCTCCTTTCGTGAAAGATCGGCCCCTAGGGTTCCTACCCTACATCACTTGATCTTTGAAGGGTTCTCGGCCTTGACCGTCGCTCCTCATCTACATGAAGGAAGCTCGTTGGATCCACCACCAGGCTCCGTTCAAGGATCAACCATCGTTCCTGTCCTGGCCTTAGATCCAGAGCGGACCACCTTGTACGAAGACGGGAGTATGAACCCCACCAGACCCTCTCCTACTACGGAGCTCCCCGTCGGAGACCCAGAGGTAACCATATTATCGGTATGCCTGGAATCAAACAGGGCTCTCTGAGGGAGTCCTGGACTAAGGGGTCCTCCGGCGTCCGGCCTATTGGACATGAGCCGGACTATTGGGCCATGAAGATACAATATAGAAGACTGTCTCTCGTGTTCGAATAGGACTCTCCTTTGCGTGGATGGCAAGCTAGGCGGCCAGATGTACTATTTACTTTCCATGTAACCGACTTTGTACAACCCTAGTCCCCTCCGGTGCCTATATAAACCGGAGGGTTTAGTCCGTAAAGACAATCATAATCACATAGGCTAGACTTCTAGGGTTTTAGCCATTATGATCTCGTGGTAGATCAACTCTTGTAATACTCATATTCATCAAGACCAATCAAGTAGAAAGTAGAGTATTACCTCCATAGAGAGGGCCCGAACTTGGGTAAACATCGTGTCCCCTGTCTCTTGTTACCATCAACCTCAGACGCACAGTTCGGGACCCCCTACCCGAGATCCGCCGGTTTTTGACACCGACATTGGTGCTTTCATTGAGAGTTCCGCTGTGACGTCGAAGTCAGAGTTGATGGCTCGCCTTGTGATCGAGGACAATATCACCGCCGGAGGAGCTCTTGCCTCAGGCCAAACCCTCCGGTTGGGTGGCTTTATCAGGACCGCCCGTTTGACTGGTGAGCCGATGATGACTTCTCGGGTCATCGAAAATCGCCTCCGAATTGACTCTGAATACTCCAAACAGATGGATCCAACAGAATTGTCGTCCTTGAACGAACTCCTGGATCGCATCGCCGCCTTAGGGGTCGCTATAGACTACGATCAGATTGGGCTTAAACCCGACCAGAGAGAAATCAAATCTCCATCGATCACCCACCAGATAGCAGTAGTAGAGGAGCAAAGCGACAGCTCTCCCTCGATACTGAGGACGAACTATGTTCGGATCTCCGAGTTCGAAGAGCTACCTGTCTGCGGAACGACATACCTTGTCCTCTGAACCCGAAATCAGACGGTAGACCTGAGAAATCGGTCGATCCCCCGGAGCCCAAATTATTAAGCTTAGAAATTTCTCAAACTCCGGATCCCAAATTGCGTCAGGGTTCGGATTTAAATCCACCCACCCACCCAGATGTGCATGACCTCACGTGCATAAAGCAGCAGTCTCAGGAAACAGTCCATCGCTTTTGGGCTAGATTCCTCGTCAAAGACAAGATTAAAGATTGTCGTGACGAAGACGCCATCTCAGCATTCTACAATAATTGCACGGACGAAGGAATCCTCAACGCCATCAACCGCCGTCACATATTTCACACTTCGCTGACTTGGCAACCATAGTACAGAAGTACTGCGCAATGGAAAGCACCTGGAAAGCTCAGACAGCTCGTTGGGAACCACCGGTTTCCACTCAACCCCTCATCCAGACTAAAAGGATGCACCCTCGCAGGGCGCCTGACCAAATAGTAAAGAAATCAAAACCCATTATGGGACGCGGAACCGTTCTGGAGGGATGGCTCGATAGGCCATGCAAAATACACACAACACCGGATACCATACCAACCCACAGCCTTAGAGCATGTTGGATACTCCGGCAAGTGGCCAAGAGCGGTGAGGATATCCTCACCAAAAACACCATGGAGCAACTCCCCTCAGAACACGACAACCACAGAGTATTGACGGTCTTCGAGACTTTCGCTTCAAACAATCGGTGCAAGAGAGCACTCCGCGACCTCGCCGAAGTCTGCCAAGTCGCAACAATAAATCCTTGGAACGACATGGCCATAACTTTCAACGCCGGTGACGAACCAAAATACGGTCAGTCCGGGCACTAGCCGCCTTGGTCCTCAATCCAATTGTGGACGGCTTTTGACTCACCAAAGTGCTCATGGACAGCGGCAGCGGATTGAACCTCATCTACGAAGATACACTCAGCAAAATGGAAATAGACAGAAACCGTATCGAGCAAAGTAGCACGACCTTCCGAGGAATCATTCCCAGTCGGGAGGCACGATGCACGGGAAAAATTACACTTGACGTGGTATTCGGCATGCCGGGGAACTATCGGTCCGAAGAGATAACCTTCCAAGTGGCCCCTTTCAACAGTGGATACCACGCCTTGTTGGGGCGAGACGGATTCACACGCTTTCAAGCCATACCTCATTACGGGTATATGAAGCTAAAGATGCCCGGGCCCAACGGTATTATCACTCTCGTTAGTGATCCGGATATAGCCCTCCGCGCCGAAAACAAAACAACATCCCTGGCCCTCGAGGCACTATCTGAGGCCCTTACGGCCGAAGAGTTAACTGCGCTGCGCTCGGCGGTGGATAGGGACGATGTAATCCTTGACAAGCGCTCCAAATCCACCTCCTTCAAACTAGCAGACGAAATAGTCAAATTTCATGTCCACCCGACGGACCCAAAGAAGACAGCATCCATCAGTGCACAGCTGGATCCAATGGTAGATGTCGCACTACGAGCGTTCCTACGTGAGAACATGGACATATTCGCCTGGCACCCTTCTGATATGCCAGGAATCCCACGTGGGTTGGCCGAGCACAGCCACAATATATAGAAGGGATATAATCCGGTCAAGCAAAGACTGTGGCGCTTTTCCAAACCCAAATGACAAGCTATGGGGGAGGAGCTAGCAAAGTTGATTGAGGCCGGATTCATCAGAGAAATAAAACACCCGGACTGGCTAGCAAACCTAGTGATGGTTCCAAAGAAGGATAAATCCTGGCGCATGTGCGTCGATTTCAAAGACCTCAACAAAGCTTGCCCTAAGGATCCCTTCCCCCTCCCCCGCATCGATCAGATCATTGATGCTACTGCAGGACACGACTCACTGTGTTTTCTCGACGCATATTCCGGATACCATCAAATCAAAATAAAGGAGTATGACCAAGCCGCAATGGCATTCATTGCACCATATGGGCCATTCTTCTTCAACTATGCCCTTCGGGCTCAAAAATGCCGGGGCCACCTACCAACGCATGATTCAAACATGCCTGGAGAAACAAATCGGCAAGACATTTGAAGCGTATGTGGACAATGTCGTCATCAAGACCAAGCACGCCGAGTCATTAATAGATGACCTACGCCTCACATTCAACAACCTCCGGACATATGACATTAAGCTCAATCCAGAAAAATGTGTTTTCGGTGTTCCCTCTGGAAAACTACTGGGCTTCATTGTTTCTAGTAGAGGAATCGAGGCAAATACAGCCAAAATCCTGGCTTTAGCACAATTGGCCACACCAACAGGCCTTAAACAGGTCCAAAAACTAGCCGGATGCGTGGCAGCTTTAAGCCGCTTCATCTCCCGGCTAGGAGAAAAAGCATTGCCACATTATCGACTTCTCTGACGCACCGACCACTTCGAGTGGACGGATGCGGCAACTGCCGGATTGGAAGAATGAAGGCTCTTTTAGCAAGCAACCCAATCCTGGTTGTGCCAAGCGTCGGTGAAACAATGTTATTATACGTCTCTCCAACACACCAGGTGGTGAGCGCAGTACTCATTTGTAGCGACCAGACCTCAAACAGTCCAATCTCTGTGCTTCGGTGTCATCCCTGGATCAGTAATGCTGACACCACACAGTACTTGAAGGATTTATAATAGAGTAGCAATCACACAATTATTACATCAAGTGTCTCCAAAAGAGAACTTATTACAATAAATATGGCTTAAGGCCATCTAATAACGATAATAGCGGAAGGCTTGGAAGATAAGTGAGTCCATCAACTCCAACGGCGTCACTGAGTATAGAACCACGACCTAAAATTCCTTAATCGTCGTCTAAAAAGTCTGCAACATTAACGTTGCAGCCCGAAAACGGGTCAGCACATGGAATATGCTGGCAATGTAACACATAGAGAGTAATGGAAAGAAACAACTATTCTATATGCATATTTGGCTGGTGGAAAGCTCTATGGTTACAGTTTTGCGAAAAGCCAATTTTTCCCTACTGCAAAGGAATAAATTTATTTAACTATCATGGTGGTTGTTAAACATTGAGAATGGTTGACAGCATTCTCAATCCCAATTAAACATCTTCATTAAACAAACCCATCATAATTAAATTTTATGGTAACATGTTGAGATTCACATGATAATCCAGGTACTAGATACTCAAGATGTCCATAACCGGGGACACGGCTAACCATGATTAGTTTATACACTCTGCAGAGGTTTGCACACTTTTCCCCACATGACTCGATCGCCTCCGTTTGGTTTCTCGCACTACACGGTGTTTGAGAAAAGGATGACCGAGACATAGTCTTTCGGAAGCGCTAGCACCTTACGATGGGTAGACCGTACCACCTACATCCCCTACATCTGTTAGTCTACCACTGTAAGAGTTCGCACGACTTAGTCAACTATGCTAGAGCCCGTAATAGCTTGTGGCTGCACACGGAAGTTTCTAGCATGAATAATCTCATGATCCCTTTGAGCCTGGGTGGCGGTCCATAAAGAAAACAGGCAATCCTGGAATACCCAGGTACCTCAATCCACCCAGATGTGTGTTTAAGTTGCCACCTTAAATAAACCATTAATTAACAATCTCACATCTGTCATGGATACACTCACCCAATCCACGTCTACTAGCATAGCATGGCATAATAAGCAACGTAGAAGTAACTCCCAAAGGTTTGATAATAAACAGGTAATAGGTACTAACTCAACTACTTCCCAAACCCACAATATAATTAGATCCTAATCATGCAATGTGTAAGGTTTGATCTAATGTAATAAAATTGGGTAGTAGGAGGTATGATCAAAGTGTTACGTGCCTTGCTGATGATCCGGGAAACCTAGCGATTCGAAGTGACAAGCGGCACACTCCGGGTACTCTACCGCAAACAAACAAACATACCATAAGTACTCAACTAATGGACAGGTAAAACTCAAATAAGAGATCTAACAAGATGGTTCAAGTTAAGAACTCTGGTTGGCAAAAAGAATCAAATCGAACGAAGCAACGAAAGACAAACAACAAAAGAAACAGGCTTCATTTACTATTTTGGATCTAAGGCAATTTTTACAGTGGCAAAAACTTGTTTGAGTTGGTAATCGGAAAGAGGGTTTCGAGACGAAACTCCAGGCGCTTGAATCGCCTGATTCCAATAAACGAGCGAAAAGTTAGACTAAAACGAAAATCAGATCAAAAATCGCGATCAGAAAAAATCGCGGATTTAATCGGAGAAAAAAGAAAAACGACGAACGTTCGTTAAAATGAACGAGCGGACGAATGCTCGCTAAATAAATAAACCGGAAAAACCGATCTAACGAAAAAAAACGGATCTAAGTTTTTTTTTAAAAACCCGATCGGTTTTCTTCGCGAAAACCGAGGCAACGGCGTCTACCTCGGCGCTCCGGCGAATGGCGGCGGCGGCAGGGTGGCTCCGGCGATCGTCGGCAGCGGCGGGGCAGCGGGGCGACGGTGCGGCGGGGCGGCAGCGTGGCGGCGGCGGGGACTTGGGGCGGCTAGGGTTTGGGGTGGGGTTCCGGCTGGGCCTCCCCCGGCTTACAAAGCCAGATGGGCCTCGTGTCCGGGTCGGACATGGCCCGTAGGTCGGTTCCTTTTTTTTTATAAATAGTTATGCTCAGAAAAAAACAAAAGGACTACTAAACTGACTCCAAAAATCCCGAAATAAAATTTCCCCGGCTTCTAAAATCAAGCCGCACAGGATGAACATTTATTTGGGGCCTAAATGCAATTTTGAAAAACACGCATTTTTCCTAAATTCAAATAAAATAGCAAATAAACCAAATAAAATCTTATTTGATTTTTTTATTAAATCCTCAATATTTCTTTATTTTGGGAAAGTCATTTTATTCCCTCTCTTATATTTTGATAATAGAAATAATTGAAGATAAAATAAATAAAATCAAATGATCCCTATTTCAAAATTTGAGAAAACTCAAATATGAAAATAACGAAATCCCCAACTCTCTCCAAGGGTCCTTCAGTTGCGAAAATTTCTAGGATCGACCAAAATGCAATAAATATTATATGCAATGATGATCTAGTGTATAACATTCCAAATTGAAAATTTGGGATGTTACAAACCTACCCCCTTAAGATGAATCTCGCCCTCGAGATTCGGGTTGGCTAGAAAATAGGTGAGGGTGGTCCTTCAGCAAATCTTCCTCTCGCTCCCACGTGGCTTCATCCTCCCTGTGGTGGCTCCACTAAACCTTGCAAAACTTGATAACCTTGCTGCGGGTGACTCGACTGGCATACTCTAGAATCTTAATTGGTTTCTCCTCATAGGTCAAATCACTGTCCAACTGAATTGCTTCCAGTGGTACAGTATCTCTCAGCGGTATGTCAGCCATCTCTGCGTGGCACTTCTTCAACTGGGATACATGAAACACGTCGTGAACTCCTGATAGTCCTTGGCGTAATTCCAACTTGTAGGATACTTCTCCCATACGCTCCAAAACTTTGTATGGGCCTACAAAACGTGGCGCTAGTTTTCCCTTAACTCCAAAGCACTTAACTCCTCGAAGTGGAGATACTCGAAGATAAACTCGGTCTCTGACTTCGTAAACTGTCTCCTTGCGTTTAGAATCTGCATAACTCTTCTGCCTGGATTGAGCTACCTTCAGCCTGTCGCGGATTAGTTTCACTTTCTGTTCAGACTCCATTATTAGATCCGGTCCAAACAACTGGCGATCTCCAACTTCATCCTAGGACAATGGGGTTCTGCACCTCCTTCCGTACAAGGATTCGAAAGGGGCCATCTTCAAACTAGATTGATAGCTGTTGTTGTAAGAGAACTCTGCATACGGCAAATTCTCGTCCCAACTAGATCCGTAATCTAGCGCACAAGCTCTTAGCATATCCTCCAAAATCTGATTGACTCTCTCAGTCTGTCCATCTGTCTGCGGGTGGAAAGCTGTGCTAAACTCTAGTCTGGTTCCCAAAGTCTCATGCAACTGATTCCAGAACTTTGAGGTAAACTGGGTTCCTCTATCTGATACAATGCTCCTTAGAACTCCATGCAGACATACGATTCTAGTCATGTATATCTTTGCCAACTTTGCACTGGTATAGGTAGTCTTCACTGGAATGAAATGAGCTACCTTTGTCAAACGATCGACTACAACCCATATCGAGTCATAGCCTGAACATGTTCTGGGCAATCCTGTAATAAAATCCATGCCTAGCTTATCCCACTTCCATTCGGGTATCGACAATGGTTGTAGCAATCCTGCTTGCTTCTGATGCTCTGCCTTCACTCTCTGACATACATCACAAACTGCTACATACTCCGCAATATCCTTCTTCATTTCGTTCCACCAGAAAATATCCTTCAAATCCAAATACATCTTGGTATTTCCTGGGTGAATTGAGTATGGTGAATCATGGGCCTCTTGCAAAATTAGCTTCTTGATCTCCGAATCATTTGGCACATAAACACGATCTTCAAACCATAGGGTATCATGCTCATCCTCATGAAATCCCTTAGCTTTTCCTTTGCTAATTTTCTCCTTAATAGAAGCAATCTCCTGGTCAGTCTTTTGGGCTTCTCTGATTTTATCCATCAACGTAGACTGAATCTCCAATGCCGCTACATAGCCTCTCGGGACTATTTCCAAACATAGCTCTCGAAGATTTTCGGCTAACTCCCTTGGTAAATCTCCCATCATTAAGGTGTTGACGTGGCTCTTACGGCTCAATGCGCAAGCTACTATGTTAGCCTTTCCAGGGTGATAATGCAATCTCATATCATAATCCTTGATGAGCTCCAACCATCTCCTTTGTCTGAGATTCAACTCCTTCTGTGTGAAAATGTACTTCAAACTCTTATGATCCGTATACACTTCGCAATGGTTTCCAATCAGAAAATGTCTCCAAGTTTTCAGTGCATGCACTACGGCTGCTAACTTCAAATCATGCGTAGCATAGTTCAACTCATGAGGCTTAAGCTGTCGTGAGGCATATGAAACAACTCTCCCTTCCTGCCTAAGCACTGCTCCAAGTCCTCGACGTGAAGCGTCACAATACACCTCATAATCCTTGGTCTGGTCTGGCAAAATCAACACTGGTGAGGTAACCAAACGTTTCTTCAACTCCTGAAAACTAGCCTCACATTCCTCCGTCCATATGAACTTGGTATCCTTCTTCAACAACTCCGTCATAGGCTTCGCAATCTTTGAGAAATTCTCAATAAACCTTCGGTAGTATCCTGCGAGTCCAAGAAAACTCCGGATCTCTCCAACTGTGATTGGTGCTTCCCACTTAGTCACGGTATCAACTTTAGTGGGATCTACTGCTATACCTTCTCCGGATATAATGTGTACTAGAAATCCAACTTCCTTCAACCAAAACTCACATTTGCTAAACTTGGCATATAATTGATGTTCTCTGAGCTTTTCAAGAACCGAACGCAAATGTTCCTTATGCTCCTCTTCATTCTTCGAGTAAACCAGGATATCATCAATGAACACTACGATGAACTTATCCAAGAACTCCATAAACACTTTGTTCATCATGTTCATAAAATATGCATGTGCGTTAGTCAGACCAAATGACATAACGGTATACTCGTACAGCCCATACCTGGTGGTAAAAGCCGTCTTGGGTATATCCTGTTCCCGAATCTTCAACTGGTGGTATCCTGATCGCAGATCGATCTTGGAAAATACCTTAGATCCTTGCAATCGATCAAACAGATCATTGATCATCGGTAGTGGGTACTTGTTCTTGATGGTTACTTCATTCAATCCTCGATAATCAACAACCATCCTTAATGATCCATCCTTCTTTTCTACTAGAAGTACTGGCGATCCCCAAGGTGAAGAACTTGGGCGAATATATCCTTTATCCAGTAACTCCTTAATTTTCTTCTTAATTTCCACCAAATCCTTTGCAGGCATCCTATATGGTCTCTTTGATATTGGCCCTGTGCCTGGCAAAAGCTCAATCAAAAACTCAATATCTCTATCCGGTGGCATGCCTAGCAACTCTTCTGGAAATACTTCGGGGAAATCCTTCACTACTGGTACTTCCTCCTACACAACTCCGATTAAAAAATTTACTTGAGTCCTCTTTGGCACATGTCGGGATACATACTTGATCCTTCTCCCTTTTGGGGTGGTAAGAAAAATTGACTTACTGGCACATTCAATATTCCCTTCATACTTTTACAACCAATCCATGCCTAATATCACATCCAATCCTTGAGATTCCAACACTATTAGGTCTGAGGGAAATACGTAGTTACCAATCCTTAATGGTAACCGATCACACCATAGGCTAGCCATATATTCTGCTCCAGGCGAAGTTACTAACATGGGTGACCTAAGGGCTTGGGTTGGCAGTTTATACTTATCCACAAATCCCCTTGGTATCTATGAATGCAATGCACCAGTATCAAAAAGAACGAGTGCAGTAAATGACTTAACCAAAAACTTACCGATTACTGCATCCGGCTGCTCTTCAACCTCCTCCACGTTAACGTGGTTCACCAGTCCCCTGTTGAAAGGGTTCGGCTTCTTCCCAGAGCTTCCATTGCCATTTCCATTCTGTGATTCAGGACATTCATTGGCATAATGTCCGGTCTTCTGGCACTTAAAGCAAGTGACTTGGCTCAGGTCTTTGTTGGCTGGGGTTGATGGATTGATGCGGTTCTGGCCGTTGCTTCCTCCATTCCCATTACCATTCATGGTGCCATTGTGATGGTGCGAGCTTCCTCCTCCATGTGTATGCTGAAGATGTCCTCCTGGCCTAGGGGTAAATCATGGCTTCTGTTGAGCTCCTGAATTGTACTTTCCTTGTGCATACTTCCTCTTGCGATTCTCAATTTGCTGCTGCTTCCCTTCAATCATGAGAGCATGATCTACCAACTCCTGGTAGTTGTTGAAGGTTGCTACCATCAACTGCATGCTCAACTCATCATTCAGTCCTTCCAGAAATTTCTCGTGCTTTGCTGCATCCGTAGCAACGTCATCTGGGGCATAACATGCTAATTTACTAAAGTCCTCCACATACTGGCCAACTGTCCGTCCTCCTTGGCGCAAGTTGCGAAACTCTCGCTTCTTCATGGCCATAGCTCCTGCTGAAACATGGGCAGTTCGAAAGCCTGCTGAAACTGGTCCCATGTGATAGTATCGACAGGGAAAGTGGCTGTGAAATTCTCCCACCATGATGCTGCGGGTCCTTCAAGCTGATGTGCGGAAAACTTCACCTTCTCCGCATCCATGCATCCTGCTGTGGTCAACTCTCTAGCTGTCTTGCGGAGCCAGTCATCTGCTACTATCGGCTCGATGCTACTGGAAAACACCGTCGGATTCAGCCTAAGAAAACAGGCTAAGTGATCAACAGGTGGTGGTGGTGGTGGGTTGTTGTTGTTGTTCCCTTGATTCTGATTTTGGACTAGCAACTGCATCAATGTGTTCTGCTGCTGGATCAACTGGGTGAGCTCCGGTGGAAAGGTAAATCCGGGGTCACGTCTCGGAGGCATCTAAGGGTTTAGAAAAGATGAGATTTAAGAATAGAGGGGGTCTAAAGAGAAAACACTACCCATATGCACATGAGGCAAAAGCAAACAATTCATTCAATCAAACAAGGGCATACAATCGATCTAACTATCGCAAAAGTGCTCGGACTATAATATTTACATGGTGGACTACTACTACTGATGAGGTGGTCTACTAGAAATATTCTTCGGTTGCAAACTCCATGATATCTGCTCCGGCTTCATCAACATAGTCATCATCGCTATCGTCAGGATCCGAGTCGGTGTCGTTGATGATGATGTAGTCTTCCGGGCGAATCTCGTTGGGTTCTTCGTCTTCTTCTACTGGTGTAGGGCCTCCCATAAATATTCCAATCTTCATTGTTAGGCCGGCATTCTTATCCACTAATACTTCAATTTCTTCTTCATAATCTTCATGTGTAGCCTTGAGTTCTTCTCCAGTTCCTTGATTCTTGTCTTTGCCTTCTTCAGGTCTATCATGTCGGCGCACATCTGGTTCTCCTGACGTCGAATGTGCTGGTTTAACTCCTGGATAAAAGCTGCAATTGATCTATCCTTTCTGGTGCTGATCATCTCCCAGTGCTCATTTTGGCGCCCAAAATCTGGTAGATAGTATCCTTGAGATCATTGCGGTAGACTTCTCCAATGCGTCCCATGGCGATGTGAGCTGCCATGCTCTTTCCTAGACTCCAAGTTGGTGCATCAAAAGAAAACTCTATGGGCTCAGTGACTGGCATGAACGTCCTTCCTGGAACTTGAACTTGAATCATCCAGCGCTCTTCTTCAGGTAAAGTGGCGTTGCAGATTCCGGTGAAGCTTGCTACTCCTATGTTCAGGTATCTAGTGACTTCCTTCAAGTGATGTCCAAAGGGTGTGTCTTCATCCGGTTGAGTGAACTTGTTCCTTGCATCCGCCATCCTAAAAGAGTAGAAAAGATGAGGAGTCAGAAAGAGAAGAGAGTGAGTAGTGATCTAGGTCTTTAGCTTAGTGGTCGTGTCCTACAGTCAGCGTGTGCTCTGATACCATCTTGTAGCGACCATACCTCAAACGGTCCAATCTCTATGCTCCGGTGTCATCCCTGGATCAGTAATGCTGACACCACACAGTACTTGAAGGATTTATAACAGAGTAGCAATCACACACTTATTACATCGAGTGTCTCCAAAAGAGAACTTATTACAATAAATATGGCTTAAGGCCATCTAATAACGATAACAGCGGAAGACTTGGAAGATAAGTGTGTCCATCAACTCCAACGGCATCACTGAGTATAGAACCACGACCTAAAACTCCTTAATCATCGTCTGAAAAGTCTGCAACATTAACGTTGCAGCCCGAAAATGGGTCAGCACATGGAATATGCTGGCAATGTAACAAATAGAGAGTAATGGAAAGAAACAGCTATTCTATATGCATATTTGGCTGGTGGAAAGCTCTATGGTTACAGTTTTGCAAAAAGACAATTTTTCCCTACTGCAAAGGAATAAATTTATTTAACTATCATGGTGGTTGTTAAACATTGAGAATAGTTGACAACATTCTCAATCCCAATTAAACATCTTCATTAAACAAACCCATCATAATTAAATTTTATGGTAAAATGTTGAGATTCACATGATAATCCAGGTACTAGATACTCAAGATGTCCATAACCGGGGACACGGCTAACCATGATTAGTTTATACACTCTGCAGAGGTTTGCGCTCTTTTCCCCACAAGACTCGATCGCCTCCGTTTGGTTTCTCGCACTACACGGTGTTTGAGAAACGGATGACCGAGACATAGTCTTTCGGAAGCGCTAGCACCTTACGATGGGTAGAACGTACCACCTTCATCCCCTACATCTGCTAGTCTACCAATGTAACAGTTCGCACGACTTAGTCAACTATGCTAGAGCCATAATAGCTTGTGGCTGCACACGGAAGTTTCTAGCATGAATAATCTCATGATCCCTTTGAGCCTGGGTGGTGGTCCATAAAGAAAACAGGCAATCCTGGAATACCCAGGTACCTCAATCCACCCAGATGTGTGTTTAAGTTGCCACCTTAAATAAACCATTAATTAACAATCTCACATCTGTCATGGATACACTCACTCAATCCACGTCTACTAGCATAGCATGACATAATAAGCAACGTAGAAGTAACTCCCAAAGGTTTGATAATAAACAGGTAATAGGTACTACCTCAACTACTTCCCAAACCCACAATTTAATTAGATCCTAATCATGCAATATGTAAGGTTTGATCTAATGTAATAAAACTGGGTAGTAGGAGGTATGATCAACAAGTGTTACTTGCCTTGCTGATGATCCAGGAAACCTAGCGATTCGAAGTAACAAGCGGCGCACTCCGGGTACTCTATCGCAAACAAACAAACATACCATAAGTACTCAACTAATGCATAGGTAAAACTCAAATAAGAGATCTAACCAGAAGGTTCAACTTAAGAACTCCGGTTGGCAAAAAGAATCAAATCGAACGAAGCAACGAAAGACAAACGGCAAAAGAAACAGGCTTCGTTTACTATTCTAGATCTAAGGAAATTTTTACTATGGCAAAAACTTGTTTGAGTTGGTTAATTAGAAAGAGGGTTTCGAGACGAAACTCCAGGTGCTTGAATCGCCTGATTCCGATAAATGAGCGAAAAGTTAGACTAAAACGAAAATCGGATCAGAAATCGCGATCAGAAAAAATCGCGGATTTAATCCAAGAAAAAAGAAAAACGACGAACGTTCGTTAAAACGAACGAACGGATGAATGCTCGCTAACTAAATAAACCGGAAAAACCGATACAACGAAAAAAACAGATCTAAGTTTTAAAAAAATCGATCGGTTTTCTTCGCGAAAACTGAGGCAATAGCGTCTACCTTGGTGCTCCGGCGAATGGCGGCGGTGGCGGCGTGGCTCCGGCGATCGTCGGCGGCGGCGGTGGGGCAGCGGGGCGGCGGGTGGCAGCGCGGCGGGGACTTGGGGCGGCTAGGGTTTGGGGTGGGGTTCCGGCTGGGCCTCCCCCGGCATATAAAGCCAGACGGGCCTCGTGTCCGGGTCGGACACGGCCTGTAGGTCGGTTGCGTTTTTTTTTATAAATAGTTATGCTCAGAAAAAAACAAAAGGACTACTAAACGGACTCCAAAAATCCCGAAATAATTTTTCCCCGGCTTCTAAAATCAAGCCGCACAGGATGAACATTTATTTGGGGCCTAAATGCAGTTTTGAAAAACACGCATTTTTCCTAAATTCAAATAAAATAGCAAATAAACCAAATAAAATCTTATTTGATTTTTTTATTAAATCCTCAAAATTTCTTTATTTTTGGAAAGTCATTTTATTTCCTCTCTCATATTTTGATAATAGAAATAATTGAAGATAAAATAAATAAAATCAAATGATCCCTATTTCAAAATTTGAGAAAACTCAAATATGAAAATAACGAAATCCCCAACCCTCTCCAAGGGTCCTTGAGTTGCGAAAATTTCTAGGATCGACCAAAATGCAATAAATATGATATGCAATGATGATCTAGTGTATAACATTCCAAATTGAAAATTTGGGATGTTACATCATTGTCGAGCGAGAGGAGGACAGACACGAATTCCCGCTCCAGAAGCCAATATACTACGTATCCATTGTCCTAACTCCATGCAAATATCGATACCCTCATTATCAAAAAATAGCATACGCGGTCTTCATGGCATCCCGGAAGCTACGACACTATTTTCAAGAGTGCTCGATCATGGTGGCTTCAGAAGTTCCACCGAATGACAAAATAAACAACCGCGACGCCACGGGTTGGATTGCCAAATGGGCCATTGAGCTCCTTCCATTCGACATAACATATAAGCCGTGCCGGGCCATCAAATCCCAAGTACTGGCAGACTTTGTCGCCGACTGGACAGAGGCCGAACTCCCTAAAGAGTACGTGATGCGGAGCATCCTACAGACATCACCATGTCAAGAGTCCATTCGGCATGTGACACGTGCGACATCTACTTCACATACACAAAGGTGAATCATCTCCTTTACACGTGCTAACTTGACCCCTTCGAGGATGGTATACTACATGACACTCCACTCCTGTGCATGCACAGGTATTGTTGGAATGGTACGGACGACGAGGAGGAGTGCGAGCGCAAGTGTACAACTACACCATCCGCAAGGGAAGCCTGGAAGAGAAGATGGAAGAAGGAGCTACAAAGTCTACAGTAACCGGATGACCGAAAGCCGCCGGATGTCTGACCCTCTACAGCGGTCGGACGACCGACGAACACTGGACGTCCGACAAGTCCCAGGCATCAGACGCCCGACGCTCACCGGAAATCCGGTGCCACCCATCCCGAAGCAAAACGACGGACATCCGATGCCCTCCGGACGACCGGACCCCCGCGAGCGACCGGACGTCCGACCCTGCCTGTGCGCAGTCGGGCCTTTGGCTTTGTATCTCTCTCCCACTTACCCCTTCGTGGCTTCGACTATAAATAGACCTTCCCCACATCCTTTCTAGGGTTAGCGAAGTGATAGCTCATTTGATAGAGAGCTTTGCTCCTTGTACCACTCTACTCTTGACAGAGAGATAGACGACTACTCCATTGGAGGCCAAGACCTCCATCTAGGAGAAGATCCTGCGGGATATACCGTCAAGACCCCTTCATGGGAAGATCCGTCTAGGATATCATCAAGACCTACTTTTGGAGATGAACCTTACCTCGTATCTTTCCCTTTGTTGTTCATGTACCTTGTGGATCTTGTGTGTTTGATTGTCTAGTGGATGTGTGATTGGACTTGTTCTTGAGTATTTCCCCTTGTGGTTTCTCTCCTTTCTTCCCCGTGTTCTTTGTGTTCTTCGTTGGGATCCGCTCCTTTCGTGAAAGATCGGCCGTATAGGGTTCCACCCTACATCATCTTGGTATCATGAGCCACGTTGATCACGATTTCGGAGCCTCCCCGTTGTGTTTCTAGCCTTATTTTGTTGTGTTCTTCCCCAAATTCAAAAATCCCCACCAAAAATAGCCCCTAATTTTTTTGTGATTTGTTGGTTTGAGGAAGTTTTGTTGGATTTGATCCATGGATTTGCTTGGTTTCGAGTGGATCTAGCATTTCCCTAAGTTTCCCCATCTTTCACCCACGAAATCTCATCAATTTTCACCCCAAAATCATCATTTTCCGCCCAAAATCGAGACCCGGATCTTGCATCTCGCGTTGACCCCGACCCACCGGACGAACGGCCTTTCACGAATGTCCGGAGCCCCTGGAACGACCGGATGTTCGACCTTTTCCGGACGACCGGAACCCCTAACCCGAGCCAAATTTACGGATTTCCGAGCCTGTTCGGACGTCCAGCCCATGGACATCCGACCTTGTCCGGACGTCCCTAACCTGTAGTTTTAGATTTCAGCTGAGATTTGTTTCGGCCATGACTAATTCATCCGAAGTCCAATTTTAGCGTTCTTTAGCTTGTTGAAAAGCTCTTGACATCCCCCTTCCCACAAAAATACAACCAACATATTTTGACTCCATCAAAGTTTGTGAATTTTGGCATCTTTGCCTAGGGCTTCCACCACATCATCCGCTACACCAGCACCGACTTCTGCAACCTAACCAATTTTGTTCCCCATCACATTAGTGGTTGCTTGAGGAGTGATTTGAGTCTCCTAAGGTGTCTAGGCTACTTAGGGATGGTTTCTTCTTCATCAACCACCACCACCACCATAACTTCCGCGTAGTTTTGCCCACCTCACACTCCTGCCACCCCGACCTAACCCAATTTTGTTTGTGTTGTGAGTTGTGTCTCCTAAGGTGTTTCAGCTACTTAGGGACCGTGCTTCCAACTCCGACATTGTGTATAGTCCACCACCTTACACTACATTTCTGCATTGCGTACTCCACAACCCATCATTGCATTTCCGCAATTCCTTTGAGCTTCCGCAACCACCACCGCATTCCCGCTGCCACCATTTGACATTTGACATTTGAGATTTTGAGTTCATGGTTTTTCCGTTTCCTAAGGTGTTTCGGCTACTTAGGGACGAGTCTCCATCATCTTGGTATCTCCATCAAGATCACCGCCACTCATCATCGACACGGACGGTAACCTCCATATCATCTTGGTATCGTGGTATCCCTCCATTGTATATTCCCTTGCCATTGCATTGATAGCCCCTAGCCCATTTTGCGTCACTTGCCTATCGAGACTAGCCATTTGAGTTTTGCTGGCAACGTTACTTGTGCACATTAGTGATCTACACCATACATTGCATACATACCATACCATATCGGTATCATATCATCTCGTGTGCCTCAAGTTTTTTCCCGCATATATACAATTGCTATCTTGGTTTGTGCATTGTGCCAAAGTGGCTATACAAAAAAAGAATAAGCTTTTAACAAAAAGAGTGAACAACGAGCTTGTAAGCAAGAGCCATAGCATCATACCACATTGCATATAGGATTGTCATATCCGATCATCTTGGATCATACCACCGGAACATCATATACATAGCATACTTGGGATAGAAGTCGTTGCATTTTTGTCTCCTATAGGTTGTGCACAAGTGTTGTATCCTCCTATTGAGCAATCGTGCTAGTGTCTGTCTAGAGTTGTGCAACAAGAGCATTTTCCGTGGATTCCACATTTTGAGCTCATTCCTTGGTTGCACGACCCCATTTATCTATTTGTGTGTGTGTTTCCGTGTGCCACGCATATTTCTATTGGTCTACTTGTTTCACTTGCGAATTTGTGAATCTCTTTCAACATTATTGACTCTTGCTAACATTTTGCATTAAATTTTTGTGTCACTATCCTCACCGAGCTACTCCATAAGCTTTAATTTGTAGGTGTGAGTGAACAAGTCCAGTACCAATTCCACTATTCTTTCATCTCACATTGAGTGAAACGAGATACATCCTCAACTTTGGGGAAAGGTAACTTGGTATTGTTTATCTCATTTCCTACTCACCTCTACTCGAGTCTTGTGATGGATAGGCAAGGCATTTCATCTTCGGTCTACAACAACAACGACGAGTCCGATGCAACGAATAACTCCAACGACGCCAAGATGCAAGCTCAAATGGAGGAGATCAAAGCCCTCATCAAGTCCTACAAGCGGTCTTCCTCATCTTCGAGAAGACACTCAAGAGCACATGTCTCCGAGCTATCATCTCCGGCAAAATCAAATCGGCATCGACACCATCACCAACAAGGACGTGAAGGTCAAGAGCTCAACACCAACAACCTCTCAACGACTTCACCATCTCCCTTGGCATCTTCGCCAAGTGACTTCAAGGCATCTTCGCCTTTGGATACATGACATCTTCGCCAACAAGCACCTCAAGACTACGCTCAAGAGAAGCTCCCCAAGCTCATGTCTGTGACTTCCACGAGATACTACAATCTCGACATCAACCATGAGATTCCTTTCTATGGAACTCTAGAACCCGAGGAGTATCTTGAGTGGGAACGTTTGATGGACGACTACCTCAAGTTACATCAAGTTCCTCCCGAAGTTCAAGTGAAGTGCGCCACAAGGAACTTCTATGACTACGCGTCCACATGGTGGCTTCACACACCTTCGGAGACCTACGACATGAGTTGGCCCAAGACGAAGAGAGCTTTGCAGCGAGAGTTCGTGCCTCCAACCTACACGGAACAACTTCAACGCCAATTGGAGAACACCATCCAAGGATCCAAGTCCATCGACGAGTGCTTCAAGGAGATGAAGAAAGCCTTGCGACGAGCTGACATGGACGACCCCATTTTGATGAAGTTCCGCTTCATGATGGGATTGCACAACGACATCTCCAAGATGATCTTCCTCGAGAACTACAAGTCCCTCGACGACAACTACATTGGTGCTCTCAAGGCGGAACAAGAACTCATGAAGGCCAAGGCTTCTCGACCCCAAGCACACTTCTCTAAGACCAAGCTCCAAGACGACGAGCATGAGGCTAGTACCACCACGATGTCCAAGCCTGACGAGCTCCTAGACGATGCTCCCAAGTTCGACTTCACCGCCATACCTCTTTGTGGCATTGACGATGCCGAGTCTACCATGACTCTTTTTCAAGACAATGCAGCGACGAGTGCGACTACGGAGACCCTCAAGGACCAAGCTTTGGAGGCATGCGACATGGTGATGAGCACGGAGGATGCTTCCATCTTAGGAGGCGAGAGTGATGATGTGCCATCTTCGGCCTTCATCCATGGCGACGACGACGAGATGGTTGAGCATGGGATTTTCCCTTCGACCACGGCGACATATGATGACTTGAGTGACTTTTGCCACCATATTGAGAGTGAGAGTGACTTCACCACTAGCCCCATATGTGATGTGTTGCCCCAATTCCCATGTGAGAAGAGCCACAACCCCCACCTCTTAAGTGAGATGAGTGACTCCATAATATGTGAGTTTGAGCGCACCTACCTTGAGGGAGTGAGTGAACCACCACATAGAAAGAGTGAGATAGTTGATGGGTCATGTGAGGCCACTTTCAACACTAACAACTTGACCTCTACCTCTATTGTGTCTTCTCATTTGGTGCTAGGTACCATCTATGATGACGCGCCGATTCGCGATGACTTCGTCCTTCCTTTGGACAAGACGATGGCCATGGTGGAATACGATGCACCCCCCACATGGTTCCATCAACATGAAGATGACCACCATTTGGTCTTTACCACCTCACCTACACCACATGAGTGGAATGACAAAGGTAACATAGGTGAGGGTGATGCTCTAGTCCCACTAGTGGATATTCATGACATTGATTGCTTGCCTGGTGTTGATCCCCCTGTTGACATGCTTCATGCTAGTATGATTTACCCATGCGATGATTTACCCATTTATGATGAGTATGATGATTGCCATGTGGATTCTCTTAGTTGTGATGCCATTCTACATAGGATTTCTTGTGACAATTCTCTAGGTCACATCATGTTTGACAATCCGCTTGACTTGTCATATGCTATGCATGAGATCAATCGTATGTCATATTTGCAATCTCTTCAGAGTGACTATGCATATGCCATTAAAATTAACCCAATTTGCACATATGGCATAGACGACAAGCCTATGGTTATTGGCATTTGTTTCTCTTGTGATGATATTGATATGCTCCCTTTGCATCATTTATCTCATATGCCATGCCATGACCACCTAGCTTCGGATATGCATTGTTTTGGATATTGTCCATTTTCTCCATATGATGTTTCCGATATTGCTCATGAGGAGACCCCCATAGTTTCCTCATACATGTCAGGAGATTTTGATTCATCCTATCCATTGCATGATCCTCATACTTATGTGCACAATATGCTCCCCATGTACGAACATGATATTGATGTGACATATATTTGTATGCTCAATTTTCATCCCCATCGTGTTATACACAATAACTATTCTTTCATGATGGATGGAATGTTCTTATAGCATGCATCAAATTTCTTTGAGCGATGGTTATCTTGTACTAACTCTCACGTGCACATACACATCATGATGGATGATGTGTACATTTACCACATACACAATTTCTTTTGTTTGCGTTTCTTTTGTGTAGGTACCCATGAATACTTGTCAACCTCACAATCCCACGAGATGACAAAACGAGCTCTAGAGCGCAACGATGACTTGGGATCCCATGGGTTGTCTTTCCCACCACTCTCTTCGCGCAAAGACTTCGTGCATTTCTTCTACATGACCCTCACTTGGCTCTGGGTTCTTGTCCATTACATATTCTATGCCCATCTTGCCATGTTCACTTTGCATGCTATGCTCATTACTATGCTTCTGCCATGCATTCGTGACCCATGCTTTTGCATTACACATGATGATAGATTCTCATACTTGTATATGTATTTGCAAGCTTGGTGGAGATATTGCTTGTTATTGCCATGTTTGCTTTGTGCCCCATGCCTATGATGATACTTTCATCTTGCTTTATGTTCATGCTTGCGATATGCCATGTGCATTGTCTATGTCTATTATTTGCTCACATGACATGATTGACATGATTTCCTCTAGTATGTTGCATCTTCACACTACTAGCTTGCACGACTTGATTACTATGCTTGCTTATGTTGCATCACCAATGATTCATACTTGCTCATTTCATGCGGTTGATGACAACCATCCACATGCTTTGCACATGATTGCTGTTGCTTCTTGTCATATATCTCCATATGTTGCCTCTCTCATGCTAGATGATTTCCCATGTATTGAGTGCACCAATGATTTTAGTCTTGTTAATGAGATTGCCCCCATAGCATTCTCGCATATGTTTGGAGATTTTGACATATTCCTTGTGAAGCATGCTTGTCTTACCTCTTTGCACCATATACCTAGTGCCATGAATATTGCCATTGTTACATCATATTATTCATGCACTTGTGCTTCTAATGGTTATGGGCAAGAGAAGAGAACCATCATGATGGATGATGTGTTTATCTACCATGCGCATACGTTCTTTCTTTTGTTGTGTGCATGTGTAGGATACTTGGACTTCGTGTCAACTTCCACTTCACATGAGTTGACCATCCGAGATCTTGAGAGCGAACCACCTTCTACCACGACGATTCTACATCGCACTTGCTTGTTCTTCGGCATTGTGAAGGACACACAAGGACACGCCTACAAGGTGACATCTTTCTTGAGCATGGATATGGCGGATCATACTACTTGTGTTGCTTGCACCATCAGACTTATTGTTCATCTTGGACTACTTGATTGCACACTTGTTAGATATCTTGCTTCGACTTGTCATTTTCACCATTCCATGCATCATGACATATATGCCTTGTGTGTTGCATCCAATTCTTGGATTACTTGCTCCTCTCATATGTTTGGTTGCAACAATGTCATCACTTCACATATGCCATGTCACATCGATTGCTACATGCTTGCCTTGATTGCCTCACACATGATTGATGTTGCTTCTTGTCATATATCTCCATATGTTGCCTCTCTCATGCTAGATGATTTCCCATGTATTGAGTGCACCAATGATTTTAGTCTTGTTAATGAGATTGCCCCCATAGCATTCTCGCATATGTTTGGAGATTTTGACATATTCCTTGTGAAGCATGCTTGTCTTACCTCTTTGCACCATATACCTAGTGCCATGAATATTGCCATTGTTACATCATATTATTCATGCACTTGTGCTTCTAATGGTTATGGGCAAGAGAAGAGAACCATCATGATGGAGGATGTGTTTATCTACCATGCGCATATGTTCTTTCTTTTGTTGTGTGCATGTGTAGGATACTTGGACTTCGTGTCAACTTCCACTTCACATGAGTTGACCATCCGAGATCTTGAGAGCGAACCACCTTCTACCACGACGATTCTACATCGCACTTGCTTGTTCTTCGGCATTGTGAAGGACACACAAGGACACGCCTACAAGGTGACATCTTTCTTGAGCATGGATATGGCGGATCATACTACTTGTGTTGCTTGCACCATCAGACTTATTGTTCATCTTGGACTACTTGATTGCACACTTGTTAGAGATCTTGCTTCGACTTGTCATTTTCACCATTCCATGCGTCATGACATATATGCCTTGTGTGTTGCATCCAATTCTTGGATTACTTGCTCCTCTCATATGTTTGGTTGCAACAATGTCATCACTTCACATATGCCATGTCACATCGATTGCTACATGCTTGCCTTGATTGCCTCACACATGATTGCTGTTGCTTCTTGTCATATATCTCCATATGTTGCCTCTCTCATGCTAGATGATTTCCCATGTATTGAGTGCACCAATGATTTTAGTCTTGTTAATGAGATTGCCCCCATAGCATTCTCGCATATGTTTGGAGATTTTGACATATTCCTTGTGAAGCATGCTTGTCTTACCTCTTTGCACCATATACCTAGTGCCATGAATATTGCCATTGTTACATCATATTATTCATGCACTTGTGCTTCTAATGGTTATGGGCAAGAGAAGAGAACCATCATGATGGATGATGTGTTTATCTACCATGCGCATATGTTCTTTCTTTTGTTGTGTGCATGTGTAGGATACTTGGACTTCGTGTCAACTTCCACTTCACATGAGTTGACCATCCGAGATCTTGAGAGCGAACCACCTTCTACCACGACGATTCTACATCGCACTTGCTTGTTCTTCGGCATTGTGAAGGACACACAAGGACACGCCTACAAGGTGACATCTTTCTTGAGCATGGATATGGCGGATCATACTACTTGTGTTGCTTGCACCATCAGACTTATTGTTCATCTTGGACTACTTGATTGCACACTTGTTAGAGATCTTGCTTCGACTTGTCATTTTCACCATTCCATGCATCATGACATATATGCCTTGTGTGTTGCATCCAATTCTTGGATTACTTGCTCCTCTCATATGTTTGGTTGCAACAATGTCATCACTTCACATATGCCATGTCACATCGATTGCTACATGCTTGCCTTGATTGCCTCACACATGATGAACACTTTCTCTTTCTATTGTGTTGAGTGCCACACTATATTCACTACACCCCATGCACATTATGCTTGGATTATCTTGCACTTGACCCATGTGTTTAGACACTTCATTTTATTTGGTGTTGTGAATGCTTCCTATGCCTACCATAGACCTTTCATTGAGAGCTTCATGCATGCTTCCTAGGACCATGAGGTAGATGCTTCTTATCTTGTCACACACATTTGCATCACTACCTCACACTTGCATACTTGTTTCCATGATATCCTTGCTTATGCTCAATTTATGTGCTTATATGCCATGTCACAATCCTTTGTCAAACCATATGCTTTGCATGATGACGACACTTGTTTGGTGAATCACCTCTTGAATGCTTGGTTTTGCACTAACGCTAACCACACTTGTTTTTCCAAGTGTTTGTTGTATTTGCTCCTTTTGAAGGAATCCCAAGATGGTGCAACATTGGAGAGTGCCCATTTCGAGTTTCAAGATGACGAGAACTTGGTGATCCATCTCTTTCCCATGGTGATTTGGATTTCGATCCGAGGTCTGATCTTTCCCAAGGGAGGGGAGATGCTGCGGAGCATCCTACGGACATCACCATGTCAAGAGTCCATTCGGCAAGTGACACGTGCGACATCTACTTCACATACACAAAGGTGAATCATCTCCTTTACACGTGCTCACTTGACCCCTTCGAGGATGGTATACTACGTGACACTCCACTCGTGTGCATGCATAGGTATTGTTGGGATGGTACGGACAACGAGGAGGAGTGCGAGCGCAAGTGTACAACTACACCATCCGCGAGGGAAGCCTGGAAGAGAAGACGGAAGAAGGAGCTGCAATGTCTACAGCGACCGGACGACCGGAAGACGCCGGACGTCCGACCCTCTATAGCCGCTGGACGACCGACGAACACCAGACGTCCGACAAGTCCCAGGCACCGGACGTCCGACGCTCGCTGGAAATCCAGTGCCACCCATCACAAAGAAAAACGACGGACGTCCGACGCCCTCCGGACGACCGGACCCTCGCGAGCGACCGGACGTCCGACTCCGACCGGACATCCGACCCTGCCTGTGCGCAGCTGGGCCTTCGGCCTTGTATCTCTCTCCCACTTACCCCTTCATGGCTTAGACTATAAATAGACCTTCCCCTCATCCTTTCTAGGGTTAGCAAAGTGATAGCTCATTTGATAGAGAGCTTTGCTCATTGTACCACTCTACTCTTGAGAGAGAGAGAGAGACTACTACTCCATTGGAGGCCAAGACCTCCATCTAGGAGAAGATCCTGCGGGATATATCGTCAAGACCCATTCATGGGAAGAACCATCTAGGATATCATCAAGACCTCCTTTTGGAGACGAACCTTACCTCATATCTTTCCCTTTGTTGTTCATGTACCTTGTGGATCTTGTGTGTTTGATTGTCTAACGGATCTGTGATTGGACTTGTTCTTGAGTATTTCCCCCTTGTGATTTCTCTCCGTTCTTCCCCCTCTTCTTCGTGTTCTTAGTTGGGATCCGCTCCTTTCGTGAAATATCGGCCGTATAGGGTTCCACCCTACATCAGTACGGCACATATTCGAATTGGGTCATGCACTTCGATGGTTCCAAAATGCTAGCGGGCTTAGGGCGGGCGTTGTCTTAACGTCCACCACTGGAGATGCAGTTTAGTACGTACTCTAAATATTATACACATACTCCAACAACGCAACCGAATACGAGGCCTTATTGCACGGTCTTCGGATGGCTACCTCCATGGGCATATAATGCATGGAGTACGCAAGGACTCAAATCTCGCAATATCCCAAATAAATGGAGACTTTGACGCCAAAGATCCAAAGATGGCGGCCTATCATAACGTTGTACTCAAAATGTCGGCTCGGTTCGAGGGGATCGAGCTTCACCACGTGGCTCGAGAAAGTAATCAAGCGGCGGATGTCCTTGCTCGCATTGGCGAGTGTGACCCCGTCCCACCTAACATCTTTTTGGAAAGGCTTTTCAAGCCATCCGTGGTGTGGCAAGGGGAGAGCGGCAACACCAGTTCGGATCCGACCATAACCCAAGATTTCAAACACATCGATATCATCGGAGGCTCAGCCACCGAAATAACACCGTCGGCCCATCTGTCATTGCAGTCATTGCCCCATGGACCGAACCTTTCTTGGCCTACCTTAATAGGCGAGATCTCCCTGAGGATCAGAATGAAGCCCAGTGCATTGTTCGGCATTCGAAAGCCTACAAGGTCCACGAAGAAGAGCTCTACAAGAAAAGCACTCCTGGAGTACTTCAAAGATGTATCTCCGTGGAAGAGGGGCGGCAGCTCTTGGCTGAAATTCATGTGGGTCTCGGTGGTCACCATGCCACAGCTTGGGCCCTTGTAGGCAAGGCCTTCCGTACAGGTTTCTATTGGCCGACAGACCGAGCAGATGCACAGGACCCTGTCCAACGTTGCGTCGGATGCCAGCTTTTCGCCAACCAAAGCCACATGCCACCCACTACTCTACAAACAATCCCCATCACTTGGCCTTTCGCAGTCTGGGGGCTTGACATGGTCGGACCCCTTAAAGGAGGAAGCCATAAGAAAAAGTATCTACTGGTCACGGTGGATAAATTCACTAAGTGGATAGAGGCCAAACCAGTTAAAACGGCCAAGGCCGGACCAGTGATAGACTTCATATCTGGCATTGTGCACCGTTATGGTGTTCCACACAACATCATCACCGATAACGGCTCCAACTTTACAGCCGATGAGGTGAAATCCTGGTGTGCTAATCTAGGTATTAAGCTCAATTACGCCTCCGTCTATCATCCACAATCAAACGGTCAAGTCGAACGAGCCAATGGTCTTATTATTAGCGGCATCAAACCCAGACTAGTGCGGTCTTTGAAGGAATCAGACAAGCACTGGGTTGAGGAGCTCGACTCCGTACTCTAGGGGCTGCGGACCATGCCCAATCACACTACCAGATATACACCTTTCTTCATGGTGTACGGCGCAGAGGCTGTGTTACCTTGCGACATTATTCATGACTCACCTCGAGTGCGCATGTACGAAGAGAGAGAGGCTGAGCTTGATCGGCAGGACAACTTAGATGCCCTGGAGGAGGAGCATGACGTTGCAAAAGCCCGTTCCGCATTTGATCAACAGCAAGCCTGCAGATATCAAAGCAGAGAAGTGCGGGCCAAGACGTATAATGTTGGCGAAGTCGTTCTACGCTTGCTGGAGAAGAAAAAGGACAAACTTAAGGCCAAGTGGGAGGGTCCTTTCATCATCTACGAAGTTCTCATGGGAGGAGCGTACCGCCTGCATGATGCATCAGACAATCGCCTAGAGCCAAACCCCTAGAACGCAGCCAGACTCCGAAGATTCTATGCCTAGCGTCGAACTCTTCGTTCGTCTCCTTCTCCCTGTTGTTTCCATTATTTTTTTCTCCTCTCTTTTTGCCTTCTCCTTTTTTCTCTTTAGCCTTAAATCTTTCATGCGGCTAAAGCGTACACCTATGACGTACAGATCCTTAAATTTGTACGCCCATTATACCTAGGGGCTTCTTACACAGAATCTTATTATTGTTATTCTTCAAGCATCAAGCTCATCACATATGCGTTTTCCCCTCATATGTACCTTTTCTTCGCCATTATATGCATCAATATGACTTAAGTTTTGGCCAAGCTGGGTTGCCTCGCTCCTGTGCATATGCCCTACGTTCCTGTTAGTTCGACTAGGGCATAAAGGGAGCACCTCCGCGATTGTTATTGTCGGGTCACCCGGATGTGTACCTCAGACTAGTGAAGCCGAAAGCTAGCGTTCTTAAGGGAATATTCGGTCGACGGACTAAAGACATTTTTACATTTCTTCCACTATGAACCCCTAGATGTTACTTATACTACGATCTTCTCAATCATAGTTCGGACATGCACATTAACGCATGTACGCCCAGGGAAAGGAACCCTTAACAGAAATATTCTCTCTGGAAGTTGTTTCTTACAATCACAATATAATATAACATAGCTAGCCGGATACAACTTGTCTGTTCAAGCAACTATGACCCCTATGCCTGGTTTCCACGCATACCCCGGTCTATTTTGCCGCTCAGGTATTCGGAAACACTCCGCACCTTCGGGTCCGGAGGTCGAAGCGAAAAGGTCGGCCATGGCAATCATTTTACAATCTGACTAGGGACAAATATGTCCAGGAAATTACATAGTCACTTAGACTCAAAAAATTTCTCCTCTATGCTGTCTAACAGGCTGTCTAGCTTACAATCCTGTTGGGAATATTTGGCGGCTACTTCTACTTGGTCATATACCAAATTAACGGGAATTTCTTTCCCATCTGACCCTAGAGGTCCGACCCGGGCCATATGATTCGGATCAAGCTTGGTATACCGTGTTTTCACCATGGCCCAGGGCTCTCGCGCACCTTCCCGGTAGGCTGATATCTTCCATAATTGAATACGCCGCCGTGCCCCTTTTAATAGCTCCACGAGCTCCGCCATACCTCCTGGAGGAGAGGCGGATGGCCATAAAGCCTTGGCAACACTCTGCTTTGCTTGCCGAACTCGCTTGTGCATCCGAGATAGCTCTTGTAGCAGGTCGCCTTGAGATCCGGACATCTCCTCTTCGGGACGGCCAGTCAGCATACCTGTAGACATAAATCTGTCAGTTCCTGCCATCGCCGAATGATAGGGAGGCAAGTTTGAAAAGCATACTAAATATGCCGCCTTGTAGCCTCCTATTCTCCATGACGGCGTCAGCTAGCTGGGCCCAAACATCTTTTAGTTCTTCGCCCAGTTGGGTATGGGAATCCTGCAGCTTGTTCTTCTCCTCCCCGACCTGCGTCAGCACACGCTCGCCTGCCACATTTTGCCTTTTGTCCTCTTGTTCACCAGCCTGGGCGACCATTAATTTTTCTCTCAATTGCTATAGCGATTCTGTCAGCGGAAACACAACAGTATTAATATAACTGGTATATGATTATACTTTCTTCTGATGGGGAGAAGCATTACCAGGTGGTGCCTCCTTGGATTTTTCCAATTCAGTGGTGTAACACCCCGGATGTAATTTACCTTATCTATACGCCAACTCTTGCCGTTTTCCGGCCTAAGTTATTTTAATTTTCCTCGGTGTCGGGTTTTTGTCTCCGTGTGTTTTTGCCTTTGTCATGCATCTCATATCATGTCATCATGTGCAGTGCATTTGCATACGTGTTCGTCTCATGCATCCGAGCATTTTCCCCGTTGTCCGTTTTGCATTCTGGCGCTCCTATGTCCTCCGGTGGTCCTTTCTACCTCTTTCCGTGTGTAG
Organism: Triticum dicoccoides; assembly: GCF_002162155.2. Taxonomy (NCBI): domain Eukaryota; kingdom Viridiplantae; phylum Streptophyta; class Magnoliopsida; order Poales; family Poaceae; genus Triticum; species Triticum dicoccoides. Next base: position 361,474,546 of record NC_041382.1, on the reverse strand, counting down.
GGGTTAAACATTTCCGGATTGGACTAAGACTTTCCATGCGGCCTTGGTTTACTACCGGTAGACCGCCTATCAAGTTTCGTGCCATTTGGACTTCGTTTGATACTCCAATGGTTAACCGAGGGACCAAGAAGGCCTCGTTTGTGTTGCAGCCCAACACCCTTCCAATTTGGCCCAAAACCCACCAAAAACCCATCCATCATCTAGAGCGTTCGATCCGATCGCGTGACCGAAAACCGCACTCCATTTGGAGCTTCCTAGCTCCCTCTACCTCTATAAATAGGGCACTCCCAGAAATTCTCGGGCAAACCCTAGATCCTTCCCTCTCCTCGCGCGCCAGACAAATACCACGCCGACGGACATGTCCGTTTTCCTCCCGCCACCGCCACATGGCGCCACCTGATTCATCGCCGCCCGCGAGCCCACATCGCCGCCACTCCACCGCGCGGCCCGGCGAGCCCGCGGGAGGCCCGCCCGAGCCACCCACCGGGCCAGTGGCACGGCCCGAGCCGCCCCTTCGCGCTCCGGCGAGCCGCCGCCCGCGCCGCCCCGTCGCGCTCCACCACGGCACCTCAGCTCCTCCGTGCCACCTCGACGCCGGCGTCCGCCGCCCTGGCCACCGGCGCCCACCGCCCCGTCCGTCGCGCTAGGTTCCAGATCCATCGGGGCCCCCTCGCGCCGGCGAGCTTCCTCAAGCTCCGGCCGCCGCGCTGTTCGTCCACGCCGACGATCCTCGTTTTCCGCACCCTGCAACAGTACCGGTTGGATCTAGATCTGGATCTGGGAGTCGGTTGACTTTCATCCCCGAACCCTAATTTTTTGGCTATTTTCATCATGTCATAACTCTACATCCGTAGCTCCGATTTGCGTGTGTAGCATATCAAAATGTTTGTCTCGACGAGTACATCATTTCATATCATTGCATGATTTTCATTTGAGCTCATATTAATGCTCGAAATGTTGTTGGAAGAGGGCTATGTGATGAATTTGGCAGATTTGTTTCAGCAAATAGCTATTTGTCATTTTTGCCATGTTTAATGTGTGCATGCTATGATCCTGAGCTCTACATGTGTTTTGTTATATGCCATGCCATCTTTACAGAGGTTCTTGCCATGTATTTTTGTGATATTTGTGTTGACTAGCACAAATTTGCAAAGTAGCGTAATCGGTAATGCTGATTTCAGAGACTTAGAATTTCACTAAGTCCTTGTTCTGTTTTTGTCGTTATGCCATATGTTCATGTTGTTCCTAGTGATCTGTGCCTCTTTTGAGGATCATCAGTAAGGGTGTTCTGATAATATTATTGTGCTCTATTCATACATGTATTTGGTTGCATTTATGGAGCACCCTAGCTTGAGTAAATCGAGCTCTACTTTTGCTATAAAGTGAATCCTGGCAGATTGTTGACATGTTTAGCGATTTTGCCGAGGATGTTGCTATTGATCCGTGCATGCTATGTTGTTTTTCTTGCCATTTCTAGCTTCTATGTCATCTCTTCTTGATGGGTGATGCTTACTTTGTCATGCCATGCTCTGTAGTGAGTGCATCGAGCTCGTAAACATGCTTACTCGTTAACTGATCGGCATGTTCCAGTTTTTCACTAAGTCTGAATCTATTTATGTTTGGCCATGTTCACATGCTTGCAATGATATTTTCTGATCCCTTTTGGCTCAAGGTCACTAAGGGACTTTTGTTAAGTGCTTTGAGTAGCTTCATACCATGCCTTGTTTTGCCTTGTTAAGTTCCTGTAGCATGTAGTTTTCATGCTCTAAAGTGTGCTTCCTGATGATAAATTCCAGACTTGTGTTAATTTCACTAAGTCTGAAACCTGTTATCATTTGCACTTTTGCCATGCTTGTTTGAACCTGTTATTGGATGAATTAGCCGTATCTCAGTGTCAATCTTTTGTCAAGCATCATGAGTGGATCCCTGCTATGTATTTTATTGTCATGTTTGAGTGTTGTAGCATATTTATATTGATGCATTTAGTTGGTCATTTGCTAATTATCGCAGACCGGTGTCATATTTGTTTTGCTTGTCATTTCCAAACCGTGCATCCGATTCCGGTGATCTTTATATCAATTTCAACCGAAATCACCTCACCTTTCCAGTGGAACTTTTGGGTTTCCATGTTGAGGCCAGGGTCAATCATTCCTTGTCAAATGATGCATATGCATCACATATCGCATCCCGCATATCATACCATGTTTGCATCATGTTGTTTGAGCATTGCACGTGGTTGATTGTGTTCCGTTTTCTTGTTGTTCTTGCTTGGGTAGAGCCGGGAGACGATTTCGCGAACGAGGAGCCTGTTGAGTTTGCTTACGAGGATCAAGTCAACTCTGACAACTTTGCAGGCAAGATAACCATACCCTCAAAATCACTTCTATCTTTGCTTGCTAGATGCTCGCTCTTTTGCTATGCCTATGCTATGATACCTACCACTTGCTTATTATGCCTCCCAAATTGCCATGTCAAACCTCTAACCCACCATATCCTAGCAAACCGTTGATTGGCTATGTTACCGCTTTGCTCAGCCCCTCTTATAGCGTTGCTAGTTGCAGGTGAAGATTAAAGATCGTTCCTTGTTGGAACATTGTTTATTGTTGGGATATCACTATATTATCTTGTTATCTTAATGCATCTATATACTTGGTAAAGGGTGGAAGGCTCAGCCTTTTGCCTAGTGTTTTGTTCCACTCTTGCCGCCCTAGTTTCCGTCATATCGGTGTTATGTTCCCGGATTTTGCGTTCCTTACGCGGTTGGGTTATAATGGGAACCCCTTGACAGTTCGCCTTGAATAAAACTCCACCAGCAATGCCCAAACTTGGTTTTACCATTTGCCACATAGCCTCTTTTTCCCTTGGGTTTCCGAAGCCCGAGGGTCATCTTTATTTAAACCCCCCCGGGCCAGTGCTCCTCTGAGTGTTGGTCCAAACTAGAGCCCTGTGCAGCGCCCCCTCGGGGAAACTCGAGGTTTGGTTTTAGTTGTATGGAGCGCTCATCTGAGTGTGACCTGAGAACAAGATATGTGCAGCTCCTATCGGGATTTGTCGGCACATTCGGGCGGTGTTGCTGGACTTGTTTTACCATTGTCGAGGATGTCTTGTAACCGGGATGCCGAGTCTGATCGGAATGTCTCGGGAGAAGGAATATCCTTCATTGACCGTGAGAGCTTGTGATGGGCTAAGTTGGGACTCCCCTGTAGGGATTTGAACTTTCGAAAGATGTGCCCGCGGTTATGGGCAGATGGTAATTTGTTAATGTCCAGTTTTAGATAACATGAAACTTAACTTAATTAAAATGAATCAACCAAGTGTGTAACCGTGATGGTCTCTTCTCGGCGGAGTCCAGGAAGTGAACACGGTGTTGGAGTAATGCTTGACGTAGGTTGTTCTAGGATCACTTCTTGATCATAGTTGTTCGACCGTGCTTTGCCTTCTCTTCTCGCTCTCTTTTGCGTATGTTAGCCACCATATATGCCCGTCGCTTGCTGCAGCTCCACATCATACCTTTGCCTTACCTATAAGCTTAAATAGTCTTGATCACGAGGGTGCAAGATTGTTGAGTCCCTGTGACTCATAGATTACTTCCAAAACCAGATGCAGGGCCCGATGATACCGCTCCAGACGATGCGCTTGAGCTCAAGTGGGAGTTCGATGAAGACTCTCGCTGTTACTATGTGTCTTTCCCAGATGATCAGTAGTGGTGCCCAGTTGGGGCGATCGGGGACCGTGTCGCATGTGGGGGTTTGATCTTTATTTTGGTACCATAGTCGGACCATCATTGTATTGGATGAATGTAATGTTATTCATGTATTTGTGTGACGTGGCGAGTGTAAGCCAACTATGTATCTTTTCCCCTTTCATCTATTTACATGGGTTGTTGTGAAGATTACCTTACTTGCGACATTGCTTTTAATGCGGTTATGCCTCTAAGTCGTGCTTTGACACGTAGGAGATATAGCCGCATCGAGGGCTTTACAAGTTGGTAATCAGAGCCTTCCCCGACCTTAGGAGCCCCCTGCTTGATCGAATCGCTGGCGTTGTTGAGTCTAGAAAATTGTTTGGAGTCATTTAGGATTATATATATCGGAGAGTTTAGGAATTCTTTTTACTCCCTAGTCCCTTCATCGCTCTGGTGAGGCATCCTGACGTAGAGTTTTGACTCTTCTCTTCTCAAATTTCACAAAAAAAATTAGTATCACGAGGGTATCTTGGAATCGTTCCGATCGATTTGTGACCAGAACATTGTTCTTGGTGCCTCCTGTCATTTAGGGGTTGTGGAAGTGTCCCGGAGAGTTGAGCTCCGAGGTGTTGTCGTCACAATTTTATCATTGAGATTCTGGAATACCTGAGTTTCGCCGACATCGAAAATCTCTTTTATGCAATTGTTGGTGAGATAACCTCGACACCACCCAGTACTGGGGCGGGAGTTCGGGAGTATTGCCATAACTCGTATAACGGATGCTTTTCGAAGGTTGAGGTAGATGATTTTCGAAGTTTTTCTCGGTTATGTGTTGAAGGATGGATACAGCTGGATGTAGGATTTGCTAGATTTGGGTGAGATATTATGCTTCCCCTATATCCCCAACACCTGATTGCATAACCGGAAAGGTTCGGGAGTTTCATAGGTGGGAATTCTTGTAGCTCTAGTTCTTCTTCCGCGGATATTTGGTTTGGGATTGGGTAATCATCACCAAGTATTCGTTCTTGTCCGTACCTTGTTGTTTTTATTCTACCTCAATTCTAAGTGGCTTCTCAACTTATGGATATGTGACCATTTCAATTAGAATGCATTCGTTCATTTTGTGCGGATGTGAAGACTATATGTTGCAATTTCAACCCATTTGATTTAGCTTAAATATTTGTCTGTCAAGTTGCTAACGGATGTCAACCTCTTCAGGATGGCTCCTCCAACACGCACGACTCCGAATCCTGATCCGCCATCACCACCTCCACCTTCGAAGGCATGGCCGCTACCAATGCAAACACGCAGCTGATCATGCAACTTCTTCAAGAGCGCAACCAAGGGGACCAGGGCCATGGCAACAATCAGAATCAGTTTGCTACACTCAACCAGTTCCTTGCTAACCAGCCAAAGACCTTCAGCAATTGTGTTGAGGCAACAGACGCTGATGATTGGCTCGTGGACATATGCAAGCATTTCGAGTGCTGTAACGTCAGGCCTGAGGACTTTGTCAAGTTCGCCTCCTTCCAACTCAAAGACCAAGCTGCAGAATGGTTTCAGCAGTACAAAGATTCCAAAAGAGGCCGTGTGATTACCTGGGATGAATTCCGTCAAGACTTCAAAGCTCATCATATTCCTCAGAGTGTGGTTGAAAGCAAGCGTGAGGAATTTCGCAATCTGAAGCAAGGCACTATGTCTGTTTACCAGTACAACAAAATGTTTCAAAATCTCGCCTGTTTTGCTAAGCAAGACGTCTCTGACGAGAAGAGCATGATATAGCAGTTCAGGGGTGGTCTCAGAGAAGAAATCCAGCTAGCTCTCGTCCTCTTTGAGCCGAAGAGGTATGATGAGTTTTACAACATGGCAATGAAGCAAGAGACTGCTCAACTGAAGTGCGATGCTTCCAAGAAGCGAGTCAGAGATGCTACTCCTTCTTCCTCAACTCAAGTGGCTAAGCAGCAAAAGTATTGGCTTCCTCCTCCTCCGTTTCGTCAACCTTATCAGCAGAAGAGCAAAGGTGGCAGTGGATCTTCCCACCCACCCAACCCTGGATTTCAGAACAAGACTTCGTCTCAAGCTCCAAGATCAAGTGCTCCGTATCACCATCCACTTTCAGAGGTCACGTGCAACAAGTGCCAACAGAAGGGTCACTATGCCAACAAATGCTTCAATCAGAGGCGTCTCCCTCCTCCTCCTCCTGTGAGATCGGCAAGTACAGCTGTGGTCAAGCATAACCCCAAGCACGCCAAGGTCAACATGGTGAATGCAGCTCAGGCAGAGGACTCGTCAGATGTCATCATGGGTAACCTCCCTGTTAACAATGTTCCTGCAAAAGTTCTTTTTGACACTGGTGCATTGCATTGCTTCATTTCTAAACCTTTTGCATCAAAGTATGAGTGCGATTATCAGCATTTGCAAAGACCTTTGCAAATCGTGTCCCCGGGCAAGCATATGACAGCTAATATATGTGTCCCGGATGTTACTATCACGTTGGGCGACTACAAATTTCTAGCTTCTCCTATTGTTCTGGGCGACTCAGATATCGATCTTATTCTCGGGATGGATTGGCTTTCTAAGCACAAGGCTCATATTGATTGTGCTGCCAGGCAGATTCAATTGACTCATTCGTCTGAGGATGTAATTGTCTTTGCCGCTCGTGATGATACCATCCCTCTGTTTTCTCTCAATGAGAAGGGTGAACTGGATGCCATCTCTTAAATTCCAGTCGTTTGCGAATATCAAGATGTCTTTCCAGAAGAGCTTCCAGGAATGCCTCCGCACCGGCCAGTTGAATTCATCATCGATCTTGAGCCTGGCATGGAACCTGTTTGCAAACGTCCTTACAAGCTGGGACCCAAAGAGTTGAAGGAGCTGAAGAAACAACTCGATGAACAAGAGCGTATGGGTCTCATCCGACCTAGTTCTTTTCCATGGGGTTGTGGAGTTCTTTTTGTGAAGAAGAAGGATGGAACGGATCGACGTTGTGTTAACTACCGTCCATTGAACAAGAAGACTATAAAGAACAAGTACCCACTTCCCAACATCAATGAGCTGTTTGAACAACTCAAAGGTGCTCAAGTATTCTCCAAGCTTGATCTCCGTATGGGCTATCACCAGATTCGAATTCATGAGCAAGATATCCCCAAGAAGGCTTTCAGAACAAGCTATGGTTCATATGAATACACTGTCATGTCTTTTGGCCTCGTCAACGCTCCTCCGACATTCTCTCGCATGATGAACTTCATCTTCAACCCCTACACAAATGACTTCATCTTGGTCTACCTCGATGACATTTTGGTCTATTCCAAGAACAAGGAAGATCATGCCAAGCACTTGCGTTTGGTGCTCGATAAGCTCAGAGAACATTAGTTCTATGCCAAGTTTTCAAAGTGCGAGTTTTGGCTCGATGAGGTTCTCTACCTTGGGCATATCATTTCTGCCAAGGGCATAGCGGTGAATCCTGAGAAGGTGTCCGCAATTGTGAATTGGGAACCACCTCAGAACGTGAAGCAACTCCGCAGCTTCCTTGGTCTCGCAAGCTATTCTCGAAGGTTCGTTGAGAACTTCTCAAAGATCGCGAAGCCGCTTTCCAACCTTCTCCAGAAGCACGTGAAGTATGTTTGGTCTCCTGAATGTGACATCGCTTTCAACACCCTGAAAGAGAAATTAGTCACTGCTCCAGTTCTGACTCCTCCTGATGAATCCAAACTGTTCGAGGTCTTCTGTGATGCCTCTCTTCAAGTTCTTGGTGCAGTGTTGATGCAAGAGAAGAAAGTTGTGGCTTATACCTCTCGCCAGTTGAAGCCCAATGGAAAGAACTACCCCACTCACGACCTCGAGTTGGCGGCAGTTGTGCATGCTCTTTTGACTTGGAGACATCTCCTATTGGGAAGAAAAGTGGACATCTTCACTTACCACAAGAGTCTCAAGTACATCTTCACTCAGCCTAATCTCAACCTCAGGCAGACTCGTTGGGTCGAAATGATTCAAGAGTATAATCCGAGCATCGAATATACTCCAGGCAAGGCCAATGTAATTGCTGACGCTTTGAGCAGAAAGGCTTACTGCAACAGTTTGATTCTCAAGCCTTACCAACCCGAGCTTTGTGAAGCTTTCCGCAAACTCAATCTACAAGTTGTTCCTCAAGGATTTCTCGCAAACCTCCAAGTCTCGCCTACTTTGGAAGATCAGATTCGCGAGGCTCAACTTCTTGATGCTATGGCGAAGGTGAAGATTGGGATTGCCAAGAGTCAACCCAAGTACAAGTGCTATCGCCTTGATGACAAGGATACTCTCTTCTTCGAGGATCACATTGTTGTGCCTAAAGGTGACCTTCATAAAGTCATTATGAACGAGGCTCACAATTCACTCCTCTCTATCCACCCTGGAAGTACAAAGATGTACCAGGACCTCAAGTAGGCGTATTGGTGGACTCGAATGAAGCGTGAGATTGCTCAGTTCGTGAATGAATGTGATGTCTGCAGAAGAGTGAAGGCAGAACACCAACGACCGGCTAGTCTCCTCCAACCTCTTGCCATTCCAGAATGGAAGTTTGACCACATTGAGATGGACTTTGTGGCAGGATTTCCAAAGTCCAAGCGTGGCAATGATGCTATATTCGTTGTCATCGACAAACTCACTAAAGTGGCTCATTTCCTGTCTATCAAAGAGTCTATCACAGCAGCTCAATTGGCAGAGCTTTATACCTCTCGGATTGTCTCTCTGTACGGCATTCCACAATTGATTTCTTCAGATCGTGGCAGCATCTTTACCTCGAAGTTTTGGGATTCTTTTCAGAAGGCCATGGGCACCAACATCCGTTTCAGCACAGCTTTTCATCCTCAAACTAGCAGCCAAGTCGAGCGTGTCAATCAGATTCTTGAAGATATGCTCAGGGCTTGCGTTATCTCTTTCGGTATGAAGTGGGAAGATTGTCTTCCATATGCCGAGTTCTCCTACAACAACAGCTTTCAAGCGAGTTCGGGCAAGGCCCCATTTGAAATTCTCTATGGCAGGAAGTGCCGTACTCCTCTTAACTGGTCAGAGACCGGTGAATGCCAACTTCTTGGAAATGACTTGATCAGAGAGGCAGAAGAGATGTGCAAAGTCATTCGTGATAACCTCAAAGCAGCGCAATCACGCCAGAAGAGCTACTATGATAGTAAGCATCGTGATTTGGCTTTCGAGATCGGAGACCATGTTTACCTCCGCGTTTCTCCAATGAAAGGTACTCATCGCTTTGGTATCAAAGGGAAGCTTGCCCCTAGATACGTGGGTCCTTTCAAGATCGTCAGCAAGAGAGGCGATCTCGCCTATCAACTCGAGCTTCCTTCCAACTTTGCAAATGTGCATGACGTGTTCCATGTCTCTCAGCTTCGCAAGTGCTTCAAGACTCCTGACTGCACCGTCAACTTCGAAGACAATGATCTCCAAGAAGACCTTTCTTATCGTGAGCACCCAGTTGCTATTCTTGAAGAAACTGAGCGCAAGACTCGCAATAAGTCAATCAAATTTCTCAAAGTCAAGTGGTCACACCATTCCGACCGTGAAGCCACCTGGGAACGCGAGGATCACCTCCGTTCTGAGTACCCGGCGTTTTTCCAGTCCTAGATCTCGGGATGAGATCCTTTCGTAGTGGTGGAGTGTTGTAACACCCCGGATGTAATTTACCTTATCTGCACTCCAACTCTTGCCGTTTTCCAGCCTAAGTTATTTTATTTTCCTTGGTGTTGGGTTTGTGTCTCCGTGTGTTGTTGCCTTTGTCATGCATCTCATATCATGTCATCATATGGATTGCATTTGCATACATGTTCGTCTCATGCATCCGAGCATTTTCCCCGTTGTCCATTTTGCATTCCGGCGCTCCTATGTCCTCTGGTGGTCCTTTCTACCTCTTTCCATGTGTGGGGGTTAAACATTTCCAGATTGGACCGAGACTTACCATGTGGCCTTGGTTTACTACCGGTAGACCGCCTATCAAGCTTCGTGCCATTTGGACTTCGTTTGATACTCCAACGGTTAACTGAGGGATCGAGAAGGCCTCGTTTGTGTTGCAGCCCAACACCCTTCCAATTTGGCCCAAAACCCACCAAAAACCCCTCCATCGTCTAGAGCGTTCGATCACGATCGCGTGGCCGAAAACCGCACTCCATTGGGAGCTTCCTAGCTCCCTCTACCTCTATAAATAGGGCACTCCCCGAAATTCTCGGGCAAACCCTAGATCCTTCCCTCTCCTCGCGCGCCGGACAAATACCACGCTGACGGACATGTCCGTTTTCCTCCCGCTGCCGCCACGTGGCACCACCTGATTCGTCTGCCGCCCGCGAGCCCACATCGCCGCAACTCCACCGCGCGGCCCGGCGAGCCCGCGGGAGGCCCGCCCGAGCCACCCACTGGGCCAGTGGCACCGCCCGCGCCGCCCCTTCGCGCTCCAGCGAGCCGCCGCCCGCGCCGCCTCAGCTCCTCCACGCCGCCTCGACGCCGGCGTCCGCCGCCCCAGCCACCGGCGCCCGCCGCCCCGTCCGCCGCGCCAGGTTCCAAATTCGGCGGGGCCCCCTCGCCCGGCGAGCTTCCTCAAGCTCCGGCCGCCGCGCTATTCGTCCACGCCGACGATCCTCATTTTCCGCGCCCTGCTACAGTACCGGTTGGATCCAGATCTAGATCTGGGAGTCGGTTGACTTTCATCCCCGAACCCTAATTTTTTGGCTATTTTCATCATGTCGTAACTCTGCATCCGTTGTTCTGATTTGTGCGTGTAGCATATCAAAATGTTCGCCTCGACGAGTACATCATTTCATCTCATTGCATCATTTTCATTTGAGCTCATCTTGACGCCCAAAATGCTATTGGAAAAGGGCTATGTGATGAATTTGGCAGATCTGTTTCAGCAAATAGCTATTTGTCATTTTTGCCATGTTTAATGTGTGCATGCTATGATCCTGAGCTCTAGATGTGTTTTGTTATATGCCATGCCATCTTTACAGAGGTGCTTGCCATGTATTTTTGTGATATTTTTGGTGACTAGCACAAGCTTGCAAAGTAGCGTAATCGGTAATGCTAATTTCAGGAACTTACAATTTCACTAAGTCCTTGTTCTGTTTTTGTCGTTATGCCATATGTTCATGTTGTTTCCTAGTGATCCGTGCCTCTTTTGAGGATGATCAGTAAGGGTGTTTTGGTAATGTTGTGGTGCTCTATCCATCCATGTCTTTGTTTGCATTTATGGAGCACCCTAGCTTGAGCCAATCGAGCTCTACTTTTGCTATAAAGTGAATCCTGGCAGATTGTTGACATGTTTAGCGATTTTGCCGAGGATGTTGCTATTGATCCGTGCATGCTATGTTGTTGTTCTTGCCATGTATAGCTTCTATGCCATGTCTTCTTGATGGGTGTATGCTTAGTTTGTCATGCCATGCTCTGTAGTGAGTGCATCGAGCTCGTAAACATGCCTACTCGTTAACTGATTGGCATGTTCCAGTTTTTCACTAAGTCTGAATCTGTTTATGTTTGGCCATGTTCACATGCTTGCAATGATATTTTCTGTTCCCTTTGGCTCAAGGTCACTAAGGAACTTTTGTTAAGTGCTTTGAGTAGCTTCATGCCATGCCTTGTTTTGCCATGTTAAGCTCCTGTAGCATGTAACTTTCATGCTCTAAAGTGTGCTTCCTGATGCTAAATTCCAGACTTGTGTTAATTTCACTAAGTCTGAAACCTGTTATCATTTGCACTTTTGCCATGCTTGTTTGAACCTGTTATTGGATGAATTAGCCGTATCTCAGTGTCAATCTTTTGTCAAGCATCATGAGTGGATCCCTGCTATGTATTTTATTGTCATGTTTGAGTGCTGTAGCATATTTATATTGATGCATTTAGTTGGTCATTTGCTAATTATCGCAGACCGGTGCCATATTTGTTTTGCTTGTCATTTCCATACCGTCCATCCGCTTCCGGTGATCTTTATATCGATTTCAACCGAAATCACCTCACCTTTCCAGTGGCACTCTTGGATTTACATGTTGAGGCCAGGGTCAATCATTCCTTGTCAAATCATGCATATGCATCACATATCGCATCCCGCATATCATACCATGTTTGCATCATGTTGTTTGAGCATTGCACGTGGTTGATTGTGTTCCGTTTGCTTGTTGTTCTTGCTTGGGTAGAGCCGGGAGACGAGTTCACGAATGAGGAGCCCGTTGAGTTCGCTTATGAGGATCAAGTCAAGTCTGACAACTTTGCAGGCAAGATGACCATACCCTCGAAATCACTTCTATCTTTGCTTGCTAGATGCTCGCTCTTTTACTATGCCTATGCTACGATACCTACCACTTGCTTATCATGCCTCCTAAATTGCCATGTCAAACCTCTAACCCACCATGTCCTAGCAAACCGTTGATTGGCTATGTTACCGCTTTGCTCAGCCCCTCTTATAGCGTTGCTAGTTGCAGGTGAAGATTGAAGATCGTTCCTTGTTGGAACATTGTTTATTGTTGGGATATCACTATATTATCTTGTTATCTTAATGCATCTATATACTTGGTAAAGGGTGGAAGGCTCGGCCTTTTGCCTAGTGTTTTGTTCCACTCTTGCCGCCCTAGTTTCTGTCATATCGGTGTTATGTTCCCGGATTTTGAGTTCCTTACGCGGTTGGCTTATAATGGGAACCCCTTGACAGTTCGCCTTGAATAAAACTCCTCCAGCAATGCCCAACCTTGGTTTCACAATTTTCCACCTAGCCTCTTTTTCCCTTGGGTTTCCGGAGCCCGAGGGTCATCTTTATTTAAACGCCCCCGGGCCAGTGCTCCTCTTAGTGTTGGTCCAAACTAGAGCCCTGTGCAGCGCCCCCTCGGGGAAACTCGAGGTTTGGTTTTAGTTGTATGGAGCGCTCATCTGAGTGTGCCCTGAGAACGAGATATGTGCAGCTCCTATCGGGATTTGTCGGCACATTCGGGCGGTGTTGCTGGACTTGTTTTACCATTGTCGAGGATGTCTTGTAACCGGGATGCCGAGTCTGATCGGAATGTCTCGGGAGAAGGAATATCCTTCGTTGACCGTGAGAGCTTGTGATGGGCTAAGTTGAGACTCCCCTGGAGGGATTTGAACTTTCGAAAGTCGTGCCCGCGGTTATGGGCAGATGGGAATTTGTTAATGTCCGGTTGTAGATAACATGAAACTTAAATTAATTAAAATGAATCAACCGCGTGTGTAACCGTGATGTTCTCTTCTCGGCGGAGTCCAAGAAGTGAACACGGTGTTGGAGTAATGCTTGACGTAGGTTGTTCTAGGATCACTTCTTGATCATAGTTGTTTGACCGTGCTTTGCCTTCTCTTCTCACTCTCTTTTGCGTATGTTAGCCACCATATATGCCCGTCGCTTGCTGCAGCTCCATATCATACCTTTGCCTTACCTATAAGCTTAAATAGTCTTGATCGCGAGGGTGCAAGATTGTTGAGTCCCCGTGACTCACAGATTACTTCCAAAACCAGATGCAGGGCCCAATGATACCGCTCCAGACGATGCGCTTGAGCTCAAGTGGGAGTTCGATGAAGACTCTCGCTGTTACTATGTGTCTTTCCCAGATGATCAGTAGTGGTGCCCAGTTGGGGCGATCGGGGACCGTGTCGCATGTGGGGGTTTGATCTTTATTTTGGTACCATAGTCGGACCATGAGTGTATTGGATGAATGTAATGTTATTCATGTATTTGTGTGACGTGGCGAGTGTAAGCCAACTATGTATCTTTTCCCCTTTTATCTATTTACATGGGTTGTTGTGAAGATTACCTTACTTGCGACATTGCTTTCAATGCGGTTATGCCTCTAAGTCGTGCTTCGACACGTAGGAGACATAGCCGCATCGAGGGCGTTACAAGTGGTAGCCGCAGTTAGCTGAGTCTAACACTTTTCTAGCTCTTGAGACAACAGGTTATTCTTCTCCATAAGTGCTTGATCATACAATGATCCTTAAATCAGTTGTATCAATTGCTTTAAGTCTCGGGGGCTATTTGTATATGATTATTAAATCTAGACTTACCCGCATATATTTTATTTGCTGGTCCGTGGCCCACAAGTCCATCCCGAGCAGCTCGGATGCACGCATCGGCTGAGCTGAAGGCATCGAATGCCTCCTTTGAAAAGTCGGAGTCACGGCGAATGGCCCTCCGATGACAATGATTCATGGCACTCTCCACTTCGGAGTTCGTGACGGACATATCATCTGAATCCTCTGCAGAAGGACAGTCTGGCGCCGCTCCCGTGTTAGCCCTCGTCCTTAGGGCAGGGTCTGAAACCTGACTAGTGGAGGCATGGCCGGCAGGATCCCCGGACATAGTTCGGCAGACGCTTTTCCTGATAAGATATGGCGAATGATGTCACAATTTCATGCGGCGACCAGGAGGCATATTTTTTTTAAAAGAAGGCCTTACCTCTTTGATCAAGGTTCTGCCGTATTATCGTTTGCCTTTCTTTTTGAAGATGTGCCCAGCGCGGGCACCGCTCTCCTTGGGGATGCTTATGGTGCGCGTTGCGGCATCGAGCGCCTCCCCTTTGGAGCATGAAATAGTGTGGTGGGTGAGGCACAATAAGGAAGTTCTTTCGAAGAATGTGTCTCTTAAAAATACATACATGCGAAGCAGGAGGAGGCCGGGATAATCGGCAATGATGGGCACTTCTGTATCATCATAGCTCGTCTGGTAGAATACTCCATTCTCAAGCTCCACAAATATTTCCGGATCTTCTTAGAATCCGGGGTCAAGGTCCCGGTTGTGACCCTCCGGCTGAGGGGCGGGGCTATAGATCCCCTCGGTAGCCTTCCGCCAATCCTGTTGCGAGTGGATTGGTTACTATCCATTAGAAATGATTCAGGGAAAGGATTGAGTAAAATGGTAGGATTGGAACTTACCCAACTAGGAGGATTATACATGGAAAATCCATCTCGACATTGGAGACGAGTGAACTCCTCCTTCTCCCCTTTGTACAGTTCGGCCAATATTTTGGCCAAAGCGATGGGGGTTTCCGGACCCTTTCGACCGCAACGTGAGGCGTCACCTTCCCCATTATAGTGCCACATGGGAAGCCCTATGTA
>NC_041382.1:361437692-361459493 GCF_002162155.2 Triticum dicoccoides | reverse complement strand
TATAGGGGCTCGCAACAGTTTTCGAGGGTAGAGTATTCAACCCAAATTTATTGATTCGACACAAGGGGAGCCAAACAATATTCTCAAGTATTAGCAGCTGAGTTGTCAATTCAACCACACCAGGAAACTTAATATCTGCAGCAAAGTATTTAGTAGCAAAGTAATATGATAGTAGTGGTAACGGTAGCAAAAGGTAACGGTAGCAAAAGTAATGTTTTTTGGTATTTTGTAGTGATGATAGCAACAAAAATGGAAAAGTAAATAAGCGAAGAACAATATATGGAAAGCTCGTAGGCAATGGATCAGTGATGGAGAATTATGCCGGATGCGGTTCATCATGTAACAGTTATAACCTAGGGTGACACAGAACTAGCTCCAATTCATCAATGTAATGTAGGCATGTATTCTGAATATAGTCATACGTGCTTATGGAAAAGAACTTGCATGACATCTTTTGTCCTACCCTCCCGTGGCAGCGGGGTCCTAGCGGAAACTAAGAGATATTAAGGCCTCCTTTTAATAGAGTACCGGACCAAAGCATTAACACATAGTGAATACATGAACTCCTCAAACTACAGTCATCACCGGTAAGTATCCCGATTATTGTCACTTCGGGGTTAACGGATCATAACACATAATAGGTGACTATAGACTTGCAAGATAGGATCAAGAACTCTCATATATTGATGAAAACATAATAGGTTCAGATCTGAAATCATGGCACTCGGGCCCTAGTGACAAGAATTAAGCATAGCAAAGTCATAGCAACATCAATCTCAGAACATAGTGGATACTAGGGATCAAACCCTAACAAAACTAACTCGATTACATGATAAATCTCATCCAACCTATCACCGTCCAGCAAGCCTACGATGGAATTACTCACGCATGGCGGTGAGCATCATGAAATTGGTGATGGAGGATGGTTGATGATGACGATGGCGATGTTTTCCCCTCTCCGGAGCCCCGAACGGACTCCAGATCAGCCCTCCCGAGAGGTTTTAGGGCTTGGTGGCGGCTCCGTATCGTAAAACACGATGAATCCTTATTCTCTATTTTTTTTCTCCCCGAAAGCAAATATATAGAATTTGAGTCGAGGTCGGAGGAGCTCTAGGGGGCCCACGAGGTAGGGGCGCCCCCCCCCCCCACCCTCGTGGCTAGGGTGTGGGCCCCCTGGTCTTCATATTTTGCAAGGATTTTTTATTATTTTCGAAAAGATGTTCCGTGATGTTTCAAGTCATTCCAAGAACTTTTGTTTCTGCACATAAATACACCATGGTAATTCTGCTGAAAACAGCGTCAGTCCGGGTTAGTTCCATTCAAATCATGCAAGTTAGAGTCCAAAACAAGGGCAAAAGTGTTTGGAAAAGTAGATACAATGGAGACGTATCAACTCCCCCAAGCTTAAACTTTTGCTTGTCCTCAAGCAATTTAGTTGACAAACTGAAAGTGATAAAGAAAAACTTTTACAAACTCTGTTTGCTCTTGTTGTTGTAAATATGTAAAGCCAGCATTCAAGTTTTCAGCAAAGATTATGTACTAACCATATTCACAATAACGCATAGGTCTCATGTTTACTCATATCAATGGCATAATCAACTAGCGAGCAATAATAATAAGTCTCGGATGACAACACTTTCTCAAAACAATCATAATATGATATAACAAGATGGTATCTCGCTAGCCCTTTCTGAGACCGCAAAACATAAATGCAGAGGACCTTTAAAGATCAAGGACTGACTAGACATTTTAATTCATGGTAAAAGAGATCCAGTCAAATCATACTCAATGTAAACTAACAGTAATGAATGCAAATGATAGCGGTGCTCTCCAACTGGTGCTTTTTAATAAGAGGATGATGACTCAACATAAAAGTAAATAGATAGGCCCTTCGCAGAGGGAAGCAAGGATTTGTAGAGGTGCCAGAGCTCGATTTTGAAATAGAGGCGAATAATATTTTGAGTGGTATACTTTCATTGTCAACATAACAACCAAGAGATGGCGATATCTTCCATGCTACACACATTATAGGCGGTTCCCAAAAGAATGGTAAAGTTTATACTCCCCCTCCACCAACAAGCATCAATCCATGGCTTACTCGAAACAACGAGTGCCTCCAACTAACAAGAGTCCCAGGGGGAGTTTTGTTTGCAATTATTTTGATTTAGTTTGCATAAAGCATGGGACTGGGCATCCCGGTGACCAGCCATTTTCTCGTGAGTGAGGAGCGGAGTCCACTCCTCTTGAGAATAACCCGCCTAACATGGAAGATACGGACAGCCCTAGTTGATACATGAGCTATTCGAGCATACAAAACAGGATATTTATTTGAAGGTTTAGAGTTTGGCACATACAAATTTACTTGGAACGGCAGATAGATACCGTATATAGGTAGGTAAGGTGGACTCATATGGAACAACTTTGGGGTTTATGGAGTTGGATACACAAGCAGTATTCCCGCTTAGTACAGGTGAAGGCTAGCAAAAGACTGGGAAGCGACCAGCTAGAGAGCGACAACAGTCATGAACATGCATTAGAATTAATCAACGCCGAATGAAAACATGAGTAGGATATAATCCACCATGAACATAAATATCGTGAAGGCTATGTTGATTTTGTTTCAACTACATGCGTGAACATGTGCCAAGTCAAGTCACTTAAATCATTCAGAGGAGGATACCACCCTATCATACCACATCACAACCATTTTAATATCATGTTGGCACGCAAGGTAAACCATTATAAGCTCCTACCTAATCAAGCATGGCACAAGAAACTGTGATCTCTAGTTGTCATTGCAAACATGTTTATTCATAATAGGCAGAATCAGGAACGATGAACTAAT
The DNA here is from genome assembly GCF_002162155.2 of Triticum dicoccoides. Lineage (NCBI taxonomy): Eukaryota > Viridiplantae > Streptophyta > Magnoliopsida > Poales > Poaceae > Triticum > Triticum dicoccoides. The sequence goes on along the minus strand of NC_041382.1, from coordinate 361,456,648 downwards.
CATATTTACAAAAACAAGAGAGGTCGAGTTCATACCAGCTTTTCTCATCTCAGTCAGTCCATCATATATCATCATAATTGCCTTTCACTTGCATGATCGAATGATGTGAATAATATTAAGAGTGCACGTGCATTGGACTAAGCTGGAATCTGCAAGCATTCAATAAACGGGAGAAGACAAGGCAATATGGGCTCTTTATCAGATCAACAATAATGCATATAAGAGCCACTTCAACAATTTAATTATGGACTTCTCCTATCGACCCCCAAAGAAAAGTAAAGAAATAAAACTATTTACACGGGAAAGCTCCCAACAAGCAAAAGAAGAACAGGAAATCTTTTTGGGTTTTCTTTTTAATTACTACTACAAGCATGGAAAGTAAACTAATTAAAAGCTACAACTAATTTTTTTGGTTTTTCTTAAGGTTTATTAAACACACAAGAAGAAAGCATAAAAAGGAAAATAAACTAGCATGGATGATACAATGAAAAAGTATGAGCACCGACATCTGGCAATGAGTGTGTGAACATGAATATAATGCCGGTGGGAAATACATACTACCCCAAGCTTAGGCTTTTGGCCTAAGTTGGTCTATGGCCACGGCTGGCCTGGCGGATATCCATAGTAATAGTTGGGGTTGTACTGCGATGAAGAAGACTCTGATTGCCACTGGTTGGCAATCATCTCCGGATCCCAATGGTAATTAGACTGTCGTGGAGGATCAACTTGTGGTTCCAACTCTGGCTCTGTGGCTGATGTAGGGTTCCGGTAAGCGTGAATAGCCTCTAACGGAATAAGGTACTGGCCTGAAGATAAATCAAACAAGGAAGGAGAAGGTAGGGTAATAGTCTCGGGATGATGTTTATGAAAGAACAATTTGTATTTAAGCTCCCCTTCCCTATTCTTAACAATAAAATCATGTGCCACCATACTCTTATAATCTAAATAAACACGAGGCAACAATTTTTCTTCCCTCTCATAATGCCTAATAGGTATGTTAAAATGTGCAGCTAGGCGTGAAGCATAGATGCCTCCAAAGATGGGGCCCTTTGTACGGTTCAGACTTAACCGTTTAGCAATAATACAGCCCATACTAACAGAGTTATCACTGAATAAACCGTGGAACAAAATAATAATATCAGGAACACTAAGGTTTCCACAGTTTCCACGACCAATTAAGCAACGACTAGCAAATATTGCAAAGTAGCGTAAAACAGGAAAATGTATGCTAGTGATTCGTGCATCAGAAACCTTCCTTGTTTCCCCTACAGTAATGGTATCGATAAACCCGTCCACATTGCCGCGATGTGGTTCCTCTGTCGTGCCCTCGAAATGGACCAAACAAACCCGACAAAAATCATAACGTGACATCTCCTTATGCTCATCATATAAATAAAACTCCACGTTAGGTGGTGAGCTCCTAGAATGGAAATGAAAGTTTTGCACAAATATATTGGTGAGTAAGAGATACTGGTTGCGTTGGTCGTGGAGGAAGGCGGTGAGGCCTGCATTCTCAGCCAATTCATAAAAATCATCATAAATCCCAGCTGCTCTCAAGAAATCATCGAAAGGCCATTCACACGGCCGAATCTCCGCAGTGCGAGCTAGATTATATTTGGGCTTCTTTGCTTCTTCATTTTGCTTTTCCTTCGAGCTTCGGCTCGATGAGCCCCTCAAAAATCTCTTCATTATTCTCTAAAAAATTCTGAATTTTTTAGTAATTTCAAACAAAAGTGAACCAAGCTCAACAAAATTGATAGCAACAACTCCTACAAGTGCCTAGAGCCTTTATCATGCATTAGAACTACTTTTGACCATATAAATTTGACATGCAAGCTCAAGAACAGGGTCACCTAGGCAGCACAAATTTGCAATGAATAAAGCACTGGAACAAAAACTAATTGGACCAATGGAGGAGTCACATACCAAGGAACAATCTCCCCAAGTAGTTTTGTGAGAGGTGCTTTGAGCAAGGAGATCAAAAATCGCAACAAAATGAGCTAGAACTCGTGTTTGAGCTGGATATTCGTGTTTGTGGGAGGAAGAAGAAGTGTGTGGGTACAAGAATAAGTGGAGGAGGGCCACCATGGGCCCACGAGGCAGGGGGTGCACCCAGGGGGGTAGGGCGCGCCCTCCACCCTCGTGGCCAGGTGGATGCCCCTCCTGCTGTGTTCTCCGTGCCAAATATTCTCAAATATTCCAGAAAAAAACTTATTTAAATTTCAGGGCATTTGGAGAACTTTTATTTTCGAGGTATTTTTATATTGCATGGATAATTCAGATAACAGACGGAAAATACTTATTTTTATTTTATTTAATATAAATAACAGAAAGTAGAAAGAGGGTATAGAAGGTTGTGCCTTCTAGTTTCATCCATCTCATATTCATCAAAAGGAATCCACTAACAAGGTTGATCAAGTCTTGTTAACGAACTCATTCCGAATAACATGGAACTGGAGAAATTTCGAATAACACTATGTTACCTCAACGGGGATATGTACATCCCCAATAATAAGAATATCATATTTCTTCTTGACAGCTGGAAGAGGAAATTCAAAACCTCCAAATATAATCGATGGAATTTTTCCAATAGAGTTGATACTATGAACTTCAGGTTGTTTCCTCGGAAAGTGTACCGTATGCTCATTACCGTTAACATGAAAAGTGACATTCCCTTTAGTGCAATCAATAACAGCCCCTGCAGTATTCAAAAAGGGTCTTCCAAGAATAATAGACATACTATCGTCCTTGGGAATATCAAGAATAACAAAGTCCGTTAAAATAGTAATGTTTGCAACTACAACAGGCACATCCTCACAAATACCGACAGGTATAGCAGTTGATTTATCAGCCATTTGCAAAGATATTTCAGTAGGTGTCAACTTATTCAAATCAAGTCTACGATACAAAGAGAGAGGCATAACACTAACACCGGCTCCAAGATCACATAAAGCAGTTTTAACATAGTTTCTTTTAATGGAGCATGGTATAGTGGGTACTCCTGGATCTCCAAGTTTCTTTGGTATTCCACCCTTAAAAGTATAATTAGCAAGCATGGTGGAAAATTCAGCTTCCGGTATCTTTATCTTATTTGTAACAATTTCTTTCATATACTTAGGATAAGGATTCATTTTAAGCATATCAGTTAATCGCATATGCAAAAAGATAGGTCTAATCATTTCAGCAAATCGCTCAAAATCCTCATCATCCTTTTTCTTGGATGGTTTGGGAGGAAAAGGCATGGGCTTCTGAACCCATGGTTCTCTTTCTTTACCATGTTTCCTAGCAACAAAGTCTTTCTTATCATAATGTTGATTCTTTGATTATGGGTTATCAAGATCAACAACAGGTTCAATTTCTATATCATTATCATTACTAGGTTGAGCATCATTATGAACATTATCATTAACATTATCACTAGTTTCAGGTTCATTACCAGATTGTGTTTCAGCATCAGAAATAGAAATATCATTTGGATTCTCAAGTGGTTGAGCAATAGGTTCACTAGAAGCATGCAAAGTCCTATCATTTTTCTTTTTCTTCCTTTTAGAAGGACTAGGTGCATCTATATTATTTCTCTGAGAATCTTGCTCAATTCTCTTAGGATGGCCTTCAGGTACAAAGGTTCCTGAGTCATTCTACCAATTCTAGTAGCCACTCTAACAGCATAATAATTATTCTTACTATTCAATTCATTGAGCAAATCATTTTGAGCTTTAAGTACTTGTTCTACTTGAGTGGTAACCATAGAAGCATGTTTACTAATAAGTTTAAGTTCACCTTTAACATTAGCCATATAATCACCCAAGTGTTCAAGCATATTTGAATTGTATTTCAATTGTCTACCAAAATAAGCATTGAAGTCTTCTTGCTTAACCATAAATTTATCAAACCCATCTAAGCATGGGCTAGCAAACTTAGTAAATGGGATTTCAGCTTTATCATATCTATAGAGAGAATTTACCTTTACTACCTGTGTCGGGTTATCAAGACCATGTACTTCTTCAATAGGTAATGGATTAAGATCATATGTTTCTTCAACAGGCGGTAAATTAAGACCGTGTATTTCTTCAATAGGAGGTAAATTCTTAACATCTTCAGCTTTAATACCTTTTTCTTTCATAGATTTCTTTTGCCCCTTGCATATCTTTAGGACTGAGAAATAGAACACCTCTCTTCTTCGGAATTTGTTTAGGAATAGGCTCAGGAAGTGCCCAATTATTTTCATTTGTCAACATATTATTCAATAGAATTTTAGCTTCATCCGGTGTTCTTTCCCTGAAAACAGAACCAGCACAACTATCCAGGTAATCTTTGGAAGCATCGATTAGTCCATTATAAAAGATATCAAGTATTTCATTTTTCTTAAGAGGATGATCAGGCAAAGCATTAAGTAACTTGAGAAGCCTCCCCCAAGCTTGTGGGAGACTCTCTTCTTCAATTTGCACAAAATTATATATATCCCTTAAGGCAGCTTGTTTCTTATGAGCAGGGAAATATTTAGCAGAGAAGTAATAAATCATATCCTGGGGACTACGCACACAACCAGGATCAATAGAATTAAACCATATCTTAGCATCACCCTTTAATGAGAACGGAATTATTCTAAGGATATAAAAGTAGCGAGTTCTCTCATCATTAGTGAACAGGGTGGCTATATCATTAAATTTAGTAAGATGTGCCACAACAGTTTCAGATTCATAGCCATGAAAAGGATCAGATTCAACCAAAGTAATTATATCAGGATCAACCGAGAATTCATAATCCTTAGCGGTAACACAGATAGGTGAAGTAGCAAAAGCAGGGTCAGGTTTCATTCTAGCATTAAGAGATTGCTGCTTCCATTTAGCTAATAACCTCTTGAGTTCGTATCTATCTTTGAAAGCTAAAATAGCTAAGCAGCTTCTTTTTCAAAAACATAACCCTCGGGAATAACAGGTGATTCATATTTATTAGGGGAAGAGTCTTCATCATCACTTTCATCAATATTATCAGATTCAATATTTTCACTCTCTCTAACCCTAGCAAGTTGTTCATCAAGAAATTCACTAAGTGGCACAGTAGTTTCAAGCATAGAAGTAGTTTCATCATAAGTATCATGCATAGCAGAAGTGGCATCATCAATAACATGCGACATATCAGAAAGAATAACAGAAGCAGGTTTAGGTGTCGCAAGCTTACTCAAAACAGATGGTGAATCAAGTGCAGAGCTAGATGGCAGTTCCTGACCTCCCCTTGTAGTTGAGGGATAAATCTTGGTTTTTTGACCTCTCAAGTTCTTCATAATGATAAGCAGATATGAATCCCAAGTGACTCAAAGAATAGAGCTATGATCCCCGGCAACGGCGCCAGAAAATAGTCTTGATAACCCACAAGTATAGGGGATCGCAACATTTTTCGAGGGTAGAGTATTCAACCCAAATTTATTGATTCGACACAAGGGGAGCCAAAGAATATTCTCAAGTATTAGCAGCTGAGTTGTCAATTCAACCACACCTGGAAACTTAATATCTGCAGCAAAGTATTTAGTAGCAAAGTAATATGATAGTAGTGGTAACGGTAGCAAAAGGTAACGGTAGCAAAAGTAATGTTTTTGGTATTTTGTAGTGATGATAGAAACAACAACGGAAAAGTAAATAAGCGAAGCATAATATATGGAAAGCTCGTAGGCAATGGATCAATGATGGAGAATTATGCCGGATGCGGTTCATCATGTAACAGTCATAACCTAGGGTGACACAGAACTAGCTCCAATTCATCAATGTAATGTAGGCATGTATTCCGAATATAGTCATACATGCTTATGGAAAAGAACTTGCATGATATCTTTTGTCCTACCCTCCCGTGGCAGCTGGGTCCTAGCGGAAACTAAGGGATATTAAGGCCTCCTTTTAATAGAGTACCGGACCAAAGCATTAACACATAGTGAATACATGAACTCCTCAAACTACGGTCATCACCGGTAAGTATCCCGATTATTGTCACTTCGGGGTTAACGGATCATAACACATAATAGGTGACTATAGACTTGCAAGATAGGATCAAAAACTCTCATATATTGATGAAAACATAATAGGTTCAGATCTGAAATCATGGCACTCGGGCCCTAGTGACAAGCATTAAGCATAGCAAAGTCATATCAACATCAATCTCAGAACATAGTGGATACTAGGCATCAAACCCTAACAAAACTAACTCGATTACATGATAAATCTCATCCAACCCATCACCGTCCAGCAAGCCGAAGATGGAATTACTCACGCACGGTGGTGAGCATCATGAAATTGGTGATGGAGGATGGTTGATGATGACGATGGTGATGGATTCCCCTCTCCGGAGCCCCGAACGGACTCCAGATCAGCCCTCCCGAGAGGTTTTAGGGCTTGGCGGCGGCTCCGTATCATAAAACGCGATGAATGCTTCTTCTCTATTTTTTTCTCTCCGAAAGTAAATATATAGAGTTGAGTCGAGGTCAGAGGAGCTCCAGGGGGCCCACGAGGTAGGGGGCGCTCCCTAGGGGGCAGGCGCGCCCCCCACCCTTGTGGCTAGGGTGTGGGCCCCTGGTCTTCATCTTTTGCAAGGATTTTTTATTATTTCTGAAAAGATGTTCCATGAAGTTTCAGGTCATTCCGAGAACTTTTGTTTCTGCACATAAATAACACCATGGTAATTCTGCTGAAAACAGCGTCAGACCGGGTTAGTTCCATTCAAATCATGCAAGTTAGAGTCCCAAATAAGGGCAAAACTGTTTGGAAAAGTAGATACGACGGAGACGTATCACCCTGCACTATGGAGATCGCCATTACCTCGATTATTGATAATCTGTACTGGGCGAGTGTCTTAATCTTTCCCATCAACTGATTGACTTTCGCGCTATCCTCCTCCTTGAGGCTCCGAGGGCGCCAGCTGTGGTATTTCTTCAATGGAGCACTTGAAAAATCAGGGAGACCCATTCGGACTGGGTCAGGAAGAGCGACGTCGTCCTTATAGAACCATTCAGAAGGCCACTCTTCGGAATCCTTCTTTGGCGTGCCGGACAGGTATCCGGTCCCGGCAATGCGCCATACCTTGGCTCCTCCCACTATGAATATTAATCCCCCTTGGTTACGAGGGACGAGGCAGAACAGTTTTCTCCATAATTCAAAATGGGCCTCACAGCCCAGGAATATCTCACACAGAGCAACGTAACCCGGGATGTGCAGGATGGAGGCGGGAGTGAAACTGCGCAGTTGGAGGCCATAATACTCCAGAAGTCCTTGGAGGAAGGGATGGATTGGAAATCCGACGCCTCTTAGCAAGTAGGGAATGAAGCATACTCGTTCCCCCTGGAGGGATTGGGGAAATGCTCCGCCTAAACCCCGCCGTTGAAGGACGTCAATCCTGCTCGGACGGGGACTAGATCCGTGGGGGGAACAAAGCGCTATTTTTGCAGCTTCGCCAGCTAACCTTGAGATACGAAACATCTCTCCCAATCACCTTTTCGGAGCCGTGGGGACGAGAGGAAGAGTTGGGAGCGCTAGCCGTGTTGGAGTGATTCCTCCTAGCGAGCTCTAAGGATTTTTTTCGCAGGGTGTGGAATGGATCTGAGATCTATTCTCTTTAAATAGGCGCCTCTCTTGTATGGTCAGGGTGGTATGTGCAAAAATGCCCCGACCTCTCGTATTCGCTCGACACGTGGAAGCTAAAGTCAGCAAGGCGAGGAAGCCGATGGGGGCGACATTAAATGGAAAGCCGAATACAACTCTTTAAGTCAGGGACTTTGAAGTAATCGGAGGAGGAACCTGCCTTGCAATGTCGAAGACAATCTGCACGCCGGACACCTCGCCATTGAAGTCTGGTTCGGGGGCTACTGAGGGAGTCCTGTACTAAGGGGTCCTCGGGCGTCCGGCCTGTTGGACATGGGCCGGACTATTGGGCCATGAAGATACAAGATAGAAGACTTTCTCCTGTGTCCGGATAGGACTCTCCTTTGCGTGGATGGCAAGCTAGGCGCTCGGATGTACTATTTCCTTCTTTGTAACCGACTTTGTACAACCCTAGTCCCCTCCGGTGTCTATATAAACCGGGGGGTTTAGTCCGTAGAGACAATCATAATCACATAGGCTAGACTTCTAGGGTTTTAGCCATTACGATCTCGTGGTAGATCAACTCTTGTAATACTCTAATCAAGATTAATCAAGCAGGAAGTAGGGTATTACCTCCATAGAGAGGGCCAGAACCTGGGTAAACGTTGTGTCCCCTGTCTCCTGTTACCATCAACCTCAGACGCACAGTTCAGGACCCCTACCCGAGATCCGCTGGTTTTGACACCAACACTCTCCCTATCATCGGGAAGCCGGGCTCACCTCTGGATGTTAACTCCCAACTCTTGAGGTCTGCATCCATTGAGCACAGTCAAGCGGCGATTTCCAGATCTAGCTCCGCGGGCCCTTAGTCACTTGTCCAGCTATCGCTAATAAACGAGGCTCTGGACTTAATGCAATCTCTCGCTATCACGGAAGTGTCACTTCCGAACTACTCCTAGCTTGAACAAGGGGCTGAGCGTGGGGAATTTTGCGTCCCACCCACCACCCACTTAATATCCATTGTTGAGGACTTGACCGACATGCTAGACTACGCCTCCGAAGACATCGACCGTATGGACGACAACTCCGGAGCCGAACCAGGCCAAAACCCACCTATCACTGGGCGTTGGACGGACACTTCTACTTATGACGTGTACATGGTGGATACCCTGAAAAGAGGGACGACGATAGCGCTCAAGACCCGATTGAAGACAAGACGGTCGAGGCACCACCAAAACGCCGATGTCAGCGGCGCCGCTCAAGATAGCGTCACGAAAAGGAAAGCAATACCGGCACCAGAGACAATGACACTCCGGAGAATGCCGAAGACTCCGACCACCCCGTCGAGCCTGTTGTTGAGCGGGATGAGTGGGAATATGGACAAGTCAATCCGGACGAACTTATTGAGCATGAGGATTCGGAAGATAGTAACTATCTATCAGCCTCCGAGGAGGACGCCATCCTCGGCAATGAAGATTTCATCATGCCGGAGGAACCCTTCGAGCAAGAGCGCTTCAAGCGACAGCTCATCGCCACTGCGAGGAGCCTCAAAAAGAAACGACAACAGCTTCAAGCCAAACAGGATACGCTCAACGATAGATGGACCAAGGTCCTGGCCGCCGAATAATACGGCTTTGAGCGTCGAACAAAAAGCTACTCGAAGCGCAGGCTACTACCACAATTTGACGACGAGGCCCTTGAGCCAATACCGTCAATCTATAATCATGTTGATGAACCAGACCGACCAACACGTGGATGGGACAAAGCGGCTACTTACGCCGAACACCAGCCCGCGCCACCTTGTCATCAGGGCAAAGAGGTAGCGGCTCCGGGCTATACCTACGACTTACGTCAGGACCTGGAGAGCCGGTCAGACTAGATCAATCTACGGATCAAGGGGACATGCTCCAACACGAGACGACAGCCATCAAGCTTGGTGCCATAAGCATAACCAAACTCGGGCCAAACACCAAACACGGATGTCATCCGAACTCCGTCATGACATTGCCCGATATAGAGGTGCCGCACACCCCTTGTGCTTTACCGATGAGGTAATGCAGCACCAGTTTCCAGAAGGGTTTAAACCCGTAAACATTGAAGCATACGATGGAACGACAGATCCCGTTGTATGGATTGATGATTTTCTTCTCCATATTCACATGGCTCGCGGTGACGATCTCCACGCCATTAAATACCTCCCCCTAAAGCTAAAAGGACCAGCACGGCACTGGTTGAATAGCCTCCTAGAGAACTCTATTGGAAGCTGGGAAGACTTGGAGGATGCTTTTCAAGACAACTTCCAATGTACATATGTCCGTCCACCGGACGCAGATGACCTTAGTCACATAGTCCACCAACCCAGAGAGTCGGCCCACAAACTCTGGACTCGGTTCTTAATTAAAAAGAACCAAATTGTCGACTGTCCAAACGCCAAAGCCTTAGTGGCCTTTAAACACAGTGTCCGTGACGAATGGCTCGCCCGACACATCAGTCAGGAAAAGCTGAAGACTATGGTAGCTCTTACTGCACTTATGACCCGCTTCTGCACGGATGAAGATAGATGGTTGGCTCGTAGAAGCAAAAGTACTAGCGCCCTTGGCACCTCTGAAGCCAAGGATGGCAACAGAAGGCCATGACGTAACAAAAACAAGCATTGGAGCAACAACGAAGAAACTGAAGATACGGCGGTCAATGCCGGATTCAGTGGCTCCAAACCCGGTCAGTGGAAGAAGCCATTCAAAGGAAATAGAGACGGTCCATATAATTTGGATGAGATACTAGACAGGCCTTGCCAGATTCAAGGCACCCCCGACAAGCTTGCCAACCACTCCAACACAAATTGCTGGGTTTTCAAACAGGTCGGTAAGTTAAATACCGAACACAGGGGGACAGAAGAAATTTCCCCCGAGGTGAAAACAATGAACATTATATATGTCACACATATCCCTAAGAGGGAGTGCAAGCACGCACTATGGGACGTCTATGCCCTAGAGCCTGTCGCCCCAAAATTCAACCCATGGTCGGCTTGTCTGATCACCTTCGATCGCAGGAACCACCCAACTAGTATCCACCATGGAGGTTCAACGGCCCTAGTACTCGACCCAATCATTGATGGATACCATCTCACTCGAGTCCTTATGGACGGCAGCAGTCTTAACCTAATTTATCAAGACATTGTCCGTAAGATGGGAATTGACCCGTCAAGAATCAAGCCCAGTAACACTAGCTTTAAAGGAGTGATTCCCGGTGTAGAGGCCCGCTGCACGGGCTCCTTAACATTTGAAGTAGTCTTCGGTTCGCTGGATAACTTCTGAAGCAAAGACTTGATCTTTGACATTGTCCCTTTTCGGAGTGGTTATCACGCACTGCTCGGACGAACTGCTTTCACCTGTTTCAATGCAGTCCCACACTATGCTTAATTAAAGCTCAAAATGCTCGGACCGCGCAGCATTCTCACAGTCAATGGAAATATGGAGCGCTCCCTCCGTACTGAGGAGCACACCGCGACCCTTGAAGCCGAGGTATAGAACGGCCTCATCAAGCTGAAGAAATCATCGGTCATTAAGACCCCTGACGCTGCCAAGTGAGTCCGATCCACTCTGCAGGACGACAGCTCAGTGGATCCAGAGCTTGAATAGCAGTTTCGCCTTCGCTGATCGCCCCATAAAACCGTGGCATACGTATCGCGCGTGCATAATTACGCACTTAAAACACCTTGGGCGGGGACGGAGACACACTACGAAAAAGGTCTATAGTGCGACTTGACCCTATTCGGACCTTAACCTTTTTCTCCTTCTTCCTTTTTTTCCTCCCTCGTACTACAGGTTCATTAAAAACCTACCTACCCTACGGCCGTGCAAGGGCTCTTTTTCAGGTCCCCTTTCGTATAGACGACCACCGACTTCTCCTCTCAAAGGATTTTTCACCAAGGAGAAACAGCGCAGACGTGCGGCAGGGCACCACTGGGATCTTCAAGGCCAGCTTTTTAGGCCCTGTATAAAGCATCCCCTTGTGTACAAATTCTCGTTATGTAAAATAGCCTTGATGTTCATGGCATTATCTGTAATAGCACGTCTTGACGTATTAATCAGGGTATAAAGGAAACAGTTGATCGCCAACTTCTGTTCGGTATTGGTTTATTTTAACATATGTATTCCCTCCTTGCTTTAGATTGCCAGATATGCTTTGGTCCGGCCTAGCTGTCGGGGGCTCTATCCGGCTATGCATATTTTCAAAAGTTCGAACACCTATAGGGTACTCTTCTGCGTCCCGAATATTGCATTATATGCATCAGCTCTGAATCATGTATTTGGTCTATAGTATGGTTGCCCGGCTCGTGTGATTAACACCTTACGTTCCGCTAGTTAGGCTAAGGTAGTAAAGGGAGAACTACTGCGATTGTGTTTCTGGTTCGTCCGGTCAAATACCTCAGTAGAGAAAGCCAAAAACTGATTGTCATGATATGGCGAGAGCTGGTCGGTGATTCAATGACTTACTACAAATCATTAGTGATTTACTCCGTGTTATACGAAGGGATGGTCTTCGCCTAGTCATGCGACAAAGGCATCCTAGTTCGGATTACCGCATACGCACCAGGGGCTAGTACTTAGCCCCACCATCGAACTCCTATGGCTAAGTGAAAGTAATAAAGCCACATAGTCCGATTGCTTGGTTCACTGCGCGGACACCTCCTTTATGGACCAAGACGTTGGATAAAGTGTGATCACGCGCTATACCAAACACCCCCGTAGCATCTACGTAGGGCCTGAAGCCGACGACTGGCAAACTTTCAGAATTAAAACGGCCGCACAGGAGGAAAATAATTTAAGAGCAAAGGCATCAATATATTACAAGCCTGGGTTCACCAACACAGTTTTTACAACCCGGATACATCTACTCAAATATAATGTCCTTTGAGCATTGGCCCTCTACTAGTCGGGCACCCGCGAGGACGTCTTCAAAGCACCTCTCCGGCTTGCGGTGGTCCATGCCTTCGGGTAGGCCTACGGTCGCCACATCGATGGCCTTCATCTTTGCCCAATGCATCTTGATGCGGGCAAAGGCTATCCGAGCTCGATCCCTCTATGCACGCCGAGTGCTTCACAGTATCAACCAGAGGCAGTGCATCGACGAGCCGCCTCACCAAACCGAAGTAGCTACTCGGAATGGGTTTGGCTGGCCATAGCCGGACTATTAAATCCTTCATGGACAAGCCAGCCACCCTATGCAGCTTCCTTAGTTGTTTCATCAGGTCGTTCAAGGCCGTCGGATGCTCCAGCGTAATAAACTACGACCAGAACAGCTTCTCGGTCAAGTTCCCCTCCTGGGCTCGGAAGAACTATGCGGCCTCGGCAGCACTCCTCGGTAGATCCGCAAACGCATCTATAGAACTCCACACCTGAGTAAGAAAAGCATATCTTTGACCTTTGAATATACTCTGTAAAAGAAAGGCTTTACCAGCTGCTATCTGCTTTGCTAGCCAGATGTTCTCGCGAGCACTCCGGGACTTGACGCGCGCCTCCTTAGCCTCCTGAAGAGCCTCGGCGAGTTTGGTCGATTGGGCCAAAGTCTTCTCCTCCAGTTCCTCACATTTGAGGATTGCGTCCTTCATCTCCTGCTCGACTTCGGCCACCCGAGCTTCGTGTTGACGGCGGGCGGCCTGCTCGGTTTTCAGCTCTGCAGCAGCTTTGTCAGCGGCAGCCTTGTTAGCCTTCGCCTCTTGTTGGGATTTGGCAAGGGCGCCTTTGAGGGTCTCGACCTTGGCTTCCCCAATTATGCTCATAATCGAAGCATTACATGAGTTAGTTTCTGAAGATAACTATTACTTATGAGATACAAAAAAGATGTCCCGAGGATACAGAAAAGATTATGCAAAGGCTCAGATTGGTTCGGATAGGATGAACTAACCCTAATTTTTTTGGCTTTTTCGTGGACTGTAGGTATGAAGAACAGACTCGATCTAATCTACGAAAAACTGTAAAATCTCACCGAGAAACCTGAAAATCTGATACCACTTGATAGAGGCAAAGGTGTCCCGATGTTTTGATGAGATGGTGGCTATCGTTTTCTGTGGGAGTCGACCTTGACGATCCGACTACGAACGTGCGAGACGTCGCGCCTTAGCAATCGCTAAACCAACTTCTGAGGGTTATTGACCACGCCGGAGCACGATTAACCTGACCACGAGGGTCTGTTTCCTGCAAGCAAATGAAGAACAAGCAAGAAACTGAGATTGCAATCTGGATATTGTGAATATAAGATGAAAGCTTTATTGATCAAGGTGGGGTTCTGTGACGCCTTGGTCTGGTCGTTGACCACAAACGAAGTACGCGAAGTTGCAGCTATGGCGAACTTTTAATCTAAACAAAACCCAAAGTCTAAATGATGCCCTAAGGGCTCTATATATGGAGGAGAGAGGGGGAATTTCGTGGCCCTTGGTGGAGGGGTCCGAAACCAACCCTAACTCTTGTTTCCCCACACATACGGACTCTAAAAACAGCCTATACTTAAGTACTTCGAAAATACATGGGCCTGGCCCAATAATAAGGTGAAGCGGCACCTAAAATAGCCTCTAGACGAAATTTATGAAGTGGAATCTTGTATATTTCGTCCCATGCTTCATGCACTCATTATGGTGGCTTCAGAGTCCTGGAATCATCACTTGTAACTCCGTTCTTGTTCCCCTTGCGCATGCCATCATCTCCATGCTTGAACTTGCTCCAAGGTTCATCTTTCTTGTCCAAGCTAAGCCCTTCATTTGTAAGCAAAACAAATGTATCCAATTTAGGCAGCATCATATTCTCATGAACATTAGAATCGTTACCAAGAAACGAAAGTACCTGATAATTCAATTAGCGTGCGCGAGCTCTAGTAATCGGTCCAGTATGTACAGCAACAGGGGATGTGGGTGTAACAATGGTATTGATGTCCTCATCAGGGCGCCTTTGAGGGTCTCGACCTCGGCTTCCCCAACTATTCTCATAATCGAAGCATTACATGAGTTAGTTTCTGTATATAACTATTACTTATGAGATACAGCTACACTTTTAACACTATAGGCATACCTTGCGTTTCATCAAACAGCTTGTTCACGCGGTTGATCTCTTCATCGGCCAACTGAAGCTTCCGATTGAGTTCGGACACTTCTGCGGCCTGGGCGGTCGCCGCCAGCAGGGAAGCCTGTTACAACAATAGAACAGTATGTCAACTCTATCGAATACTATATGGATACTCTATCCAGCTTGTCAAACCAGACAGAGGCTAAGGGGCTATTGTCTATATATAGGTACATTCCTTTATATGAAACAAAAAATGTTTTAGGACATTACGTCGCATACCTCAAAGCATGTTAGTAGGCTATGGAAGGCTTTGTTCAGTCCGCTCTTAGTAGACTGAACCTTCTCTACTACCGCACCCATCAGGGTGTGGTGCTCCTCCATGATCGAAGAACATTGTAGTGCTTTCGTTAGAGTGTTCGGCGCCTCTGGATTAGTGGAGGTCGCCAGTGGAGCCGATGCTCCTCCCCCCTCTATTGAAGGGGGGTGCTCACCTGATCTCCGAGCTGCATTGGTCTCCGGAACGGTGTCTGGTTGGGGCCCGGATTGTTGGGGATCCCCACCGTCGGTTGCCATAGGGGTCGGTTCCCCTATGTCTTCAGCGACCAAGGTATTTCCCTCGGGCGCCTTCTTGACAGCCTCGCCCACCCCTCCGCGGCCTGGAGAGGTCCTTCGGGACAACATCTTAGTGTCATCCATGGCGAGAGGTGAGGAGGCATGTGGCGGCGTCTTGCTCTTTGCCATCTCGGGCAACAGACAGCTCCCCTCTGATAATGGAGTGTTCGGAAGCTCGCATGGAGGGCTGAAGAGCACATAACGAAATAACTTATATAATAGAAAGGGATGACTAAAAATAAAAAATGAGTATCCGAACACTTATGATGCGGCCAGGGTCTTCTCCCTAGGTAGCTTCTTACGGAATTGTTCGGACTCTGAATCCAAACTGTCTTGGAGGACGATTTTCCCCCTCTTGGACGCCTCCCCATCCGGGTCTTCGGAGCCGTCCTCTTCTTCTTCCTCCCCTTTTGGGGGCAGTCGCTTTTCGTTCTTCTTCCTTGTCTCCATCGTGAGAGGAGAGGGCTTCGGTTTCTCCGGACATGGCGTCCAAAGGACCTTTGTGGCGAGGGACGCCCTTGGACTCTTTGCCCTTTTTCTTGGCCTTCTTCTCTGGCGCCTGATACGGCACCGGAATCAGCATCTCCGTTAGCTAGGGAGTGGTAGGATTCTCTGGCAGTGGCGTCAGGCAGTCGATCTGCTCCGCTTTCTTCATCCAGCCCTGTTTGAAAAGGGGAAAATATAATTTTATCACATCCGAAGTGTTAATTAAATAAGTCTTCGAAAGGGTCACGCTAACCATTGAGGCCGGGTTCTCAATTTATACCTCGTTGTCCTCGGTCTCCATGGGCCAATTCTTCTGGGCCTTCAAAAGCTGCTTCCATATATCTTTGTGTGTGGTGCCAAAGAAGCGCTTCAAGGTCCGGGGCTTATCCGGATTGAACTCCCATATAGGGGAGGCCCGGAGTTGACAGGGGAGAACACGGCGGAAGAGCATCACCTGGATCACGTTTGTGAGTCCGGTGTTTTTGCCCGACACATTGGAGATGCGCTTTTGCAGCATCATCACCTCTGGCTGGGACCCCTAATCAAGGCCCTTAGCGTTCCACGAGGTTAGTCTTGTTGGGGGTCTGGATCTGAAGTCAGGTGTGGCCACCCACTTGGCATCGCGGGGTTCGGTGATGTAGAACCACTCCTACTGCCACACCTTGACTATCTCCACGAAAGCCCCTTTGGGCCAGACGATGTTGGGAAGCGTTCTCACCATAGTGCCGCCGCAATCCGCGTGCTACCCGTTGACTACCTTCGGCTTCACGTTGAAGATTTTAAGCCATGGGCCGAAGTGTGGGGGGATGAGGTGTAGAGCCTCACACACGACGATGAACGCCGAGATGTGAAGAAAGAATTTGGGGCTAGATCATGGAAATCTAGCCCGTAGTAGAACATGAGGCCCCGGACAAAGGGATGAAGGGGAAACCCTAGACCTCGCGGGAAATGGGGGATGAACACTACCCTCTCGCCGGGCTCCGGAGTGGGGATGATCTGATCTTTGTTGGGAAGCCAGTGCGTGATATCCGAGGGCAAGTAGCCCGCACCTCGGAGCTCCTTGATGTCCTTCTCCGTGACATAGGAGGCCTCCTACTTGCCCTTAGAACCGGATCCAGACATGGCTGGAGGGGTTGGTGGCGGTGGGAAAGGCTGAAGCTTGGGCGTTGGAGCTTGGAGATGGGAAGGCAGGAGCGAGAAGAAGGCGTGGGTGAAAAAGGAGGATTCTTGATGCGGAGCATCCTATGGACATCACCATGTCAAGAGTCCATTAGGCAAGTGACACATGCGACATCTACTTCACATACACAAAGGTGAATCATCTCCTTTACACGTGCTCACTTGACCCCTTTGAGGATGGTATACTACGTGACACTCCACTCGTGTGCATGCATATGTATTGTCGGAATGGTATGGACGACGAGGAGGATTGCGAGCGCAAGTGTACAACTACACCATCCGCGAGGGAAGCCTGGAAGAGAAGACGGAAGAAGGAGCTGCAAAGTCTACAACGACCGGAAGCCGCCGGATGTCCGACCCTCTACAATCGCCGGACGACCGACAAACACCGGACGTCTGACAAGTCCCAGGCACTGGACGTCCGACGCTCTCCGGAAATCCGATGCCACCCATCCCGAAGCAAAACGATGGATGTCCGACGCCCTCCGGACGACCGGACCCCCGCGAGCGACCAGACGTCCGACACCGACTGGACGTCCGACCCTGCCTGTGCACAGCCGGGCCTTTGGCCTTGTCTCTCTCTCCCACATACCCCTTCATGGCTTAGACTATAAATAGACCTTCCCCTCATCCTTTCTAGGGTTAGCAAAGTGATAGCTCATTTGATAGAGAGCTTTGCTCCTTGTACCACTCTACTCTTGAGAGAGAGACTACTACTCCATTGGAGACCAAGACCTCCATCTAGGAGAAGATCCCGCGGGATATATCGTCAAGACCCCTTCATGGGAAGATCCGTCTAGGATATCGTCAATACCTCCTTTTGGAGATGAACCTTACCTTGTATCTTTCCCTATGTTGTTCATGTACTTTGTGGATCTTGTGTGTTTGATTGTCTAGTGATGCGGAGCATCCCAAGGCCATCCCCACGGACCCAACTACATCTCCTACGACACCTCTTGGACCCATGACACGAGCACGTGCAAGAGCTCTTGAAACCGAGGTGACATCTCTCCTCTCACAATTCTAGTTTGACGCACATGAGACATGGCTACTACCTCATACGGACACTTTGTGCATGCTCAGGTATCATGGAGAAGCTAAGGAGCAAGGAGAAGAGGGAGAAGAAGGTGGGTGTGACGACAGAGAAGAAGAAGTGATGAAGAGGAAGCTACAGGCTCCGGACGATCGGCCAGGACCGGACGTCCGATGATCTCCAGGCTCCGGACGTTCGACCCAGACTGAACGTCCTCCACCGCACCCGAGCCAAATCAACGGATTTCCGGAACTCAGTGGACGGCCAACGCTCGGACGTCCGACCCCGGCCGGACGTCCGACAGAAGACCACCCGAGCCGAATCTACGGATGTCCGACAGGCACCGGATGTACGGACCCTCGCGAGCCTCCAGACGACTGGTGACTCCTGGACGTCCGACGCCTGTGTGCTGTTTTCGAGTTGGGCCGCAGCCCATGTACCCCTTCGCCCCCTCTTTTGCACTAAGACTATATATAGACCTCCTATTCCTTCTAGCTAGGGTTAGCAAAGGATTAGCTCATATTTCATGTGAGAGCTTCTGTGACGCCCGGGTAATTAAGCTACAGTAATCCCCGCTAATGATGCCACGTCACCTCGGTTACTGTGGATAAACTCGCGTTAGTTCGGAACCTAGTTCGAATTTCAAATTCAAAATCGAGCAAACAATAAAAGTTTTCAAATATTAAAATTTAAATGTTCGGAGTGCACCAAATAATACATAGGTAATTATGGTGATGAAACCACATTTTTATAAAATGTTTAAATGCTCAAAGGAAAATAAAACAGCAGCAAAAGAATTTAATTAAATGCCTTTTGTATTTTGTAAAATATTAAACTATTTTATTTAGCTGTCCAAATTAATGTGGCAGTGGTATCTTTAGCACACCATATTTAGGTGTTGTTCTCACATTCTTCAAAATTGAAATAAATTAATAATTTAATAAAACCGAAAGGAATAAATAAAAGAAAAGGAAAAAGAAAACAAAAAAAGAAGAAGAATAAAGGAGAGAAAGACCCCCCCCC
>NC_041382.1:361429024-361436225 GCF_002162155.2 Triticum dicoccoides | reverse complement strand
ACCCGTTTGGCCCTGGGCCAATGACATGGGGGCCCCACCCCCTAAAAAGAACGGTTTTTATTAAAACAAAAATAAAAATAAAATGAAAATGAATTAAAACTAATTAACTAATTAGTTAATTAATTAATTAATTAAGTATTTAATTAATCTAATTAATTCTGTTTAATTAACCCTAACCACTAATTAACCTAATTAACTAAGGTTAATTAACTTTGATTAGGCTAATTAAGTTAATAGAGTATGACGAACGGGACCCACATGTCAGGGTTGACCAGTCAACTCTGTTGACTGCTGACATCAGCATGACATCATGCTGATGTCATTATTCCATTTTCGAATTAATTTAAATAACTAATTAAATTCCAGAAATTGTTAAAATCTTTTAAAAATCATATATTTTAATCCGTAACTCGGATTAAAATATTTTCAACACGAAAGTTGCTCAGAACGACGAGACGAATCCGGATACGCAGTCCGTTCGTCCGCCACACACCCCTAACCTATCGAACTCGCAACTTTCCCCCTCCGGCTCCTCTGCCCGAAAACGCGATACACCGGGAATACTTTCCCGGATGTTTCCCCCCTTAACCGGTACGACCTCATACCACGTTAGGGCACACCTAGCACCGCTCATTGTCACGTCACGCATCGTCATGTTTATGTTTGCATTGTATTCATTGTTTCTTCCCCCTCTTATCTCCGGTAGACTACGAGACCGACGCTGATGCCACCGTGTACGACTACGTCACCGACGACCCCTCCTTGTCTGAGCAACCAGGCAAGCCCCCCCCCTTGATCACCAGATATCGCCTATTCTCCTCTATACTGCTTGCATTAGAGTAGTGTAGCATGTTACTGCTTTCGTTAATCCTATTCTGATGCATAGCCTGACATTGTCGCTACATCTGTTGATACCTTACCTGCAATCCTAAATGCTTAGTATACAATGCTAGTTTATCATCATTGGCCCTACATTCTTGTCAGTCTGCCTTGCTATACTATCGGGCCGTGATCACTTGGGAGGTGATCACGGGTATATACTATACATACATGCATACTATACAGATGGTGACTAAAGTCGGGTCAGCTCATTGAGTACCCGCAAGTGATTCTGACGAGGGGGCTGAAAGGACAGGTGGCTCCATCCCGGTAGAGGTGGGCCTGGGTTCCCGACGGCCCTCGACTGTTACTTTGTGGCGGAGCGACAGGGCAGGTTGAGACCACCTAGGAGACAGGTGGGCCTGGCCCTGTTCGGCGTTCGCGGATACTTAACACGCTTAACGAGATCTTGGTATTTGATCTGAGTCGGCTACGAGCCTATACGCACTAACCATCTACGTGGGAGTAGTTATGGGTATCCCGACGTCGTGGTATCAGCCGAAGCACTTCAGACGTCAGCGACGGAGCGGCGCACGCCGGATTGGAACATAAGCCTGCTCTTGTATTAAGGGGGCTAGTTCTGCTTCCGGCCGCCCTCGCAACATGCAGGTGTGCTATGGGCGATGGGCCCAGACCCCTGTGCGCTTAGGTTTAGACCGGCGTGCTGGCCTCTCTGTTTTGTCTAGGTGGGGCTGCGACGTGTTGATCTTCCGCGGCCGGGCATGACCCAGGAAAGTGTGTCCGGCCAAATGGGATCGAGCGTGTTGGGTTATGTGGTGCACCCCTGCAGGGAAGTTAATCTATTCGAATAGCCATGATCTTCGGTAACAGGACGACTTGGAGTTGTACCTTGACCTTATGACAACTAGAACCGGATACTTAATAAAACACACCCTTCCAAGTGCCAGATACAACCGGTGGTCGCTCTACCTCAGGGATACGAGGAGGGGATCGCCGGGTAGGAGTATGCTATGAGATGCTATTTGGAGATGCTACTTGGAGATGCTACTTGGAGGACTTTAATCTACTCTCTTATACTTGATGCAAGACGGAGGCTGCCAGAAGCGTAGTCTTCGACAGGATTAGCTATCCCCCTCTTATTCTGGCATTCTGCAGTTCAGTCCACTGATATGGCCTCCTTACACATATACCCATGCATATGTAGTGTAGTTCCTTGCTTGCGAGTACTTTGGATGAGTACTCACGGTTGCTTTCTCCCCCCTTTTCCCCTTTCCTTTCTTCCTGGTGGTCGCAACCAGATGCTGGAGTCCAGGAGCCAGACGCCACCATAGACGACGACCCCTACTACACCGGAGGTGCCTACTACTACGTGCTGCCCGCTGACGACGACCTGGAGTAGTTAGGAGGATCCCAGGCAGGAGGCCTGCGCCTCTTTCGATCTGTATCCCAGTTTGTGCTAGCCTTCTTAAGGCAACTTGTTTAACTTATGTCTGTACTCAGATATTGTTGCTTCCGCTGACTCGTCTATGATTGAGCACTTGTATTCGAGCCCTCGAGGCCCCTGGCTTGTATTATGATGCTTGTATGACTTATTTATGTTTTAGAGTTGTGTTGTGATATCTTCCCGTGAGTCCCTGATCTTGATCGTACACGTTTGCGTGCATGTTTAGTGTACGGTCAAATCGGGGGCGTCACAAGTTGGTATCAGAGCCGACTGCCTGTAGGAATCCCACTTCCAACTCCTTGGCCGAAGTCGAGTCTAGACTTTACAAAACTTTTACTAACATGGCTGTGCGGCCCATGGGCCCACGTCGCCATTGGGTGGTAGTAGGATCTTTTACTCCTCGACCTTTACTCTGGGACTCTGAACTCTCTTCTACTCGGGTTAAACGATTTCTACTAAAATCTGACTTTAGGTTCTCGAAAATACTTTCTCCCGGAGAGCCCCTTCAGTCCAGGTGATCGCCGACTGCACCAGAAGATTTCGAAGTTACTCGCCGAAACTCTTTTGAGACTTTGTGTCCGTTGCTTTTGCAATTACCTACCATCGAGATATCCCTATGGATAAATACTTACACTTGACGTTCTTACTTTTATTCCCAGTTGATCTTGTTATTACAAGATACCCCGAAATTCTCTCTATTGATCCGAGAATATCTTGCGCCTACTGTCTTGCAATTCCTTGTCACCTGAATAACCCTATGGATAATTCTCGCACTTGTCGAGTATCCGCTTATCCCCAGTTGTTCATGTGTTTCACAAAAGTCTTCAAAATAATATTCGATCTTCCGAAAATCCTCTGGAGCCTTTGGCTCTTGAAATTCTTGCTTGCTTGCATTATGGTTAATCCCTTAAGTCTCGTAGTCTTAATGACATTCCTTGTCATTATCATTTTGAGTCTGTTGACTCAATATGTTTGCGAATACCCGCAAACATCATTGATCCTTATAAATTACCTTTCTGGCTGAGCTGCCATTCTTTTAACTGGAATTGGTTCTCGACCAATCCAATTGTCGTTGATTGTACCCTAAGGCTATTCAACTTATTCATCCCTAATCAGAGCATTGCTTCTGATCCCTTGATTTGGAAATCATAATTCCTTTGCATTTGACAATTGAGTTAGTCAGTTGTTTCTATAATTTGATCTCCTTGCACTCTTCTTCCTCTAGTTGAGTACCGATGCTCACGTCAGATCCCTTGTGGACCATCAGGCCCATTGTTGGATTTTATCCGTCAGCATCCTTCATATTCAATAACCTTGTGAGCCTCCCCTTGGATACATAATGCCTTGGCAATTGTATCATCTACTTTCTCAACCTTGCTCTACTTTCGAGCTTGTGTTATTTACTCCTGAAGTTTGTGGTATATGTTCCTAGGAGGCCCTGATGGGTTGGACATATGCTTTTCTTTAAACTGTGTGAACCCGGAAACCACTACGGGTCATACTCTACTAGTGTTATGTCAGATAAAATTTCAACACACAATTTCGTTGAAGGCGAGAAGTGAATGAAAGGTTATGCATTAAAGAAGTGGGAGTCGACCTTGAACTTGTGTTCATGCCCATGGACGCGATTTATATCCTATCATGAAAGCTTCTTGTAACAATAACTAGTTCCTTGATAACTAACCTATGGTATCTGTGAATTGATTCCTTGCAACCGTGGCTCCGACCATGATTGTTCTTCTTTGATCTCATTTCTTGGACAAGTTAAAACAATTGTCTTCTATGGATCAATACACCAGTCCAACCTTTACTTTGATCTTGTGTCGAGTATTACCCCCCTGGTATCTCGAGATTATCATGGAACTGCATAACTTTTTATGAGTTCTTCATCAAGTGCTACCTTCCCACTGATTCCAATTTTTCGCGGGCTCTGAGTTAATAAACACTCAAAGACACCGATAACGGAACCGAGTCCGCTCTTCGGTTCAACAACTCTTCAGTAAGCTTCTATAAGTACGAGTTGGTACCCGATCACGCCATTCCTAGCCTGTTTGGCTATATCATTGTCGTGACGATTCTAACTGTGCTACCTGGTCCTTATTCTCGGAGCACCAATTTTCGACGATGAACTAACCTTATGTCGATCCTCATCGTCATATCATTTCGCCTTGAACAACAAGCTTGGTTTCGAGTTTGTGTCGTAACTGTGGTTCCAATAACCTCTTGCTCATCATTCCTTTGACTTGATGTCGTCGCTGACTGACTACATCTGCATGAAATCTCTCGACAATTGTGTCGTGATCATCATCAACCTTATGAGCTCTTCCAGGAATTCAATTGAATTCATGATGGGTAATACCATCCTTGCCCCTCGATGATTCCTGTTCTCATCGACCACTTTATTGCCCTTCGTTCAACACAACTTGTTCGTGTTTTGTGTAAACCTTGAGATCACTGCTACCCAGCAGTTGATCTTCCTTACCTTGGAAGTATTACCATCTCTTTTTGTCAAGAATGTGGTGAGAATTTCACCACCTCTTAATAATTCTTGATATCATAATACTACTTGCCATCTCCGTTCATTCCTTGGTCCCCGTATTGTTTTCAACCGGAATACCGACAATGGAGCTATGACGTGTGAATTCAAAACTTCTAGCAACCCTATTGCTTTGAAGTGAATGGGCGATAGTTCATTCTAAGTCCTTCGCTAATTGAATCACCATTCTGACATTGGTCGTGCAACCCAACCCATATTTCGGGCGCACCTTTCAACCAATGTTTAATTGTGTATGTTTTCCTCGAGCATACTTCCCTATATCATTTGATCTGACAAATGTTATCTCCTTGTTCACTTAATGGTGGAAATCCATCTTTTGGGAATCTCGGTGAATTGCCGTTGAGTTCACCAGACACCTCCTTGTCCTCTCCTTGGGTTAATGATGAACTCTTGTTAACGGAAGTCGCTTCATAATTCATTTCCCGAGAATCTTTCAGTGTCATCCCGTCAATTGGTGTTGCACCTTTCTTCTCAGGCATCCTGAGCCTGAGGTATCCTGACACCAATCATACCTGAATCTCCGTCAGATATGATGGTTAGGACAACTTTCCAAGAGTTATGATATTGATCCTTTGATGACCCAGTAACATGATGTCATGCCTAGCACCCCCCCCCCGGCTGGAGGACCTATCATTATAGATTCCTTTTCAGCAAGGTTATCCATTCACCCATGAGGATATCATAGGACTTATTCTATGAGTTGTTCATGATGGATGCCTTGTGTGTCTAAAGTCCGAACTTTGCTTAAAGACCATGTCAATGCTATTACGAAGCATGTATCTGGTACTCCTATCATCAATAAGAACACTTGAAGCACAATGCTAAATTTTCTTACTCAAATTATCCAAACATCATTGTATGGGTAATGTCATGAAATTTCTCTCCCCTTCCCTAACGGGTTTTCTACTTATTATCCTGTCATGGTTATCATGCTCTGCTTGTCCTTGGAAAGGATATACCCCTGAAATATGTGTTTAAACACATTTTCCTTTCCATTGTTTTGTTTAACCTTTCTTGTAATCTGACTTAACTGAGCAGTGATACCCCCCTGCTTAGGTAAGCATCTCATTGTACAACCGTGTCAGTAAGACAGTGTTTCTTTTGTTGATAGCATTCTGGTAACCACCGATGGACGAGAACTTTGCCTATTGGTCCGCCTCGTTCAACGAGCAGGAAAATGGTTCTCTTCGTCCCTCGCCCTTGGTATCGATGTTGTTGCCGACATATCTGACAGGCTACCCTTTGACACACCTTACTATCATGACCGTGCAAAATGTCGGCTCCCTTCCTACTTTCAACCACATGGTGGGCCCATAACCCACAGGTCCACTGGATCGAAACCTGACTCTCCTGTACAACCTCATGTTTCCAAAGTTATTCCTCACGCGTGGCCTCGTGTGTAATTCACGAGCCACCTTCTGATGAGATCATCAATTTGGTATCAGATGCAATACTTATTCCCATTGCTCTGAACCCCTTTCACACTTCGCTTCAGGCAACGAACGATTACCTATGCGCTTGAAACTTCTATTTTGCACCTTCTTGCTATGCTCTCGATATTGTCTTGAATTTCAATTCGAGAGTTACTTTCCGCCACCTTCCTCGTTGTTGTCTACCAGATAATCTACCCTGCAGAGATCCATTCTTCGGTATACCCCCTTAATCTTTCGTTAGTACGATGAAATTTCCGAAGAAAGGATGATGACTTCATCATGATGACCTGAAGCAGAGAAAGGAAGACATCAATATAATGGGTCGACCTCTTCGAGAAGAGCAACCAAGACTAAGAAGATCCGTTAGCATTTCGTAATTAGATCCCTCCCCCCTTACTCCCCTCTTAAATCTCGGGACGAGATTTCTTGTAGTGGAGGAGAATTGTGACGCCCGGGTAATTAAGCTACAGTAATCCCCGCTAATGATGCCACGTCACCTCGGTTACTGTGGATAAACTCGCGTTAGTTCGGAACCTAGTTCGAATTTCAAATTCAAAATCGAGCAAACAATAAAAGTTTTCAAATATTAAAATTTAAATGTTCGGAGTGCACCAAATAATACATAGGTAATTATGGTGATGAAACCACATTTTTATAAAATGTTTAAATGCTCAAAGGAAAATAAAACAGCAGCAAAAGAATTTAATTAAATGCCTTTTGTATTTTGTAAAATATTAAACTATTTTATTTAGCTGTCCAAATTAATGTGGCAGTGGTATCTTTAGCACACCATATTTAGGTGTTGTTCTCACATTCTTCAAAATTGAAATAAATTAATAATTTAATAAAACCGAAAGGAATAAATAAAAGAAAAGGAAAAAGAAAACAAAAAAAGAAGAAGAATAAAGGAGAGAAAGACCCCCCCCC
>NC_041382.1:361417019-361427357 GCF_002162155.2 Triticum dicoccoides | reverse complement strand
GGGCTGAAAGGACAGGTGGCTCCATCCCGGTAGAGGTGGGCCTGGGTTCCCGACGGCCCTCGACTGTTACTTTGTGGCGGAGCGACAGGGCAGGTTGAGACCACCTAGGAGACAGGTGGGCCTGGCCCTGTTCGGCGTTCGCGGATACTTAACACGCTTAACGAGATCTTGGTATTTGATCTGAGTCGGCTACGAGCCTATACGCACTAACCATCTACGTGGGAGTAGTTATGGGTATCCCGACGTCGTGGTATCAGCCGAAGCACTTCAGACGTCAGCGACGGAGCGGCGCGCGCCGGATTGGAACGTAAGCCTGCTCTTGTATTAAGGGGGCTAGTTCTGCTTCCGGCCGCCCTCGCAACGTGCAGGTGTGCTATGGGCGATGGGCCCAGACCCCTGTGCGCTTAGGTTTAGACCGGCGTGCTGGCCTCTCTGTTTTGTCTAGGTGGGGCTGCGACGTGTTGATCTTCCGCGGCCGGGCATGACCCAGGAAAGTGTGTCCGGCCAAATGGGATCGAGCGTGTTGGGTTATGTGGTGCACCCCTGCAGGGAAGTTAATCTATTCGAATAGCCATGATCTTCGGTAACAGGACGACTTGGAGTTGTACCTTGACCTTATGACAACTAGAACCGGATACTTAATAAAACACACCCTTCCAAGTGCCAGATACAACCGGTGGTCGCTCTACCTCAGGGATACGAGGAGGGGATCGCCGGGGTAGGAGTATGCTATGAGATGCTATTTGGAGATGCTACTTGGAGATGCTACTTGGAGGACTTTAATCTACTCTCTTATACTTGATGCAAGACGGAGGCTGCCAGAAGCGTAGTCTTCGACAGGATTAGCTATCCCCCTCTTATTCTGGCATTCTGCAGTTCAGTCCACTGATATGGCCTCCTTACACATATACCCATGCATATGTAGTGTAGTTCCTTGCTTGCGAGTACTTTGGATGAGTACTCACGGTTGCTTTCTCCCCCCTTTTCCCCTTTCCTTTCTTCCTGGTGGTCGCAACCAGATGCTGGAGTCCAGGAGCCAGACGCCACCGTAGACGACGACCCCTACTACACCGGAGGTGCCTACTACTACGTGCTGCCCGCTGACGACGACCTGGAGTAGTTAGGAGGATCCCAGGCAGGAGGTCTGCGCCTCTTTCGATCTGTATCCCAGTTTGTGCTAGCCTTCTTAAGGCAACTTGTTTAACTTATGTCTGTACTCAGATATTGTTGCTTCCGCTGACTCGTCTATGATCGAGCACTTGTATTCGAGCCCTCGAGGCCCCTGGCTTGTATTATGATGCTTGTATGACTTATTTATGTTTTAGAGTTGTGTTGTGATATCTTCCCGTGAGTCCCTGATCTTGATCGTACACGTTTGCGTGCATGTTTAGTGTACGGTCAAATCGGGGGCGTCACAGCTTCGCTCATCCACTTGGTTACCTTCTCCTCGGAGATTCAAGCCTCCTACGGAGAAGATCCCCCAAGCGGATTCAAGACCCCTCTTTAGGGAAGAACATCAAGACCTCCTCACGGAGAAGACCGTTACCCTTGTATCGTCCTTGGTTGATCGTGTACCATGTGAACCCTATGTATTCGAGGATCTAGCACATGTGTAACTTGTTCATGTTGGTTTAGTGTTTCTCTTGTGTTTCCCCCATGATTTCCCTTGTTTCCGTCCTCGTTTCTTCGTGTTCATCGCGGGATCCGCTCCTATCGTGAAAGATCGACCTATAGGGTTCCTACCCTACATCATCTTGGTATCATGAGCCACGTTGATCATGATTTTGGAGCCTCCCAGTTTTGTTGCTAACCTTGTTTTTTTTGTTTTTCGTCCTAATTCGAAAATTCCCCACAAAAATAGCCCCAAGATTTTTTTGATTTGTTAGTGTGTTGAGATTTTGTTGGGTTGGATCCGTGGATTTGCTTTGTTTTCAGTGGATCTAGCTTTTCCCCCCTTTCCCCACCCTTTCCATCCACAAAATCCTCAGGATTTCACCTTTTTCACCATCTCCACCTCGAACCCTAGTTGTTCATCCCGTGCCCGATTTTCGCCCAGGAACCGGACGTCCGACCCAGCCCGGACATCCGACGACCGGCCCAGACCAGACGTCCGACTGACCCTGACAAAACTGAATTTCTTGCTTACGGACGTGGAACCAAAGAACGGTAACCTCGTCTTGGTATTGGAAATATCACTCTTGCCATTACATTGATAGCCATCATAGCCTTATTCCTTTGCGTTGCTTACCCATCGAGACTAGCCATTAAGTATTGCCAGCAACGAGACTTGTGCACATTAGTGATCATACTTCCCATAGCATACATACATCATTGTTGCATATATTGGTATCATCTCTTGTGTCACAAAGTTGTCATCGCATACACAATTGCTATCTTGGTTCGTGAAGCATCGATACACTTTCAACTTCGGACAAGGTACATTTGGTATTCGTTATTCTCTTTCTACCACTCACATTTGTCTTGGAATGATGGATAGGCCAAGTACTTCTACCGACCCACTCTTCATTGAGCACGACAACGACATGAACTCCTACATCACAAAGAGTCACCTCTTTTGTGCACAAAATGCTTTGCATCAAGAGCAACAAGCCATGAGTGAACGCATCGACAACCTCGCCGCCGACTTGCGACTCTCCGAGCAACGTACACGGGACTACTTTGACCACAAGCTCGACGATCACAAGCAAGAGAATGACGCAAGGATGGACGAAATTCGCGCTTTGTTGCTCAACCGCTCT
This sequence comes from Triticum dicoccoides, assembly GCF_002162155.2. NCBI lineage: Eukaryota > Viridiplantae > Streptophyta > Magnoliopsida > Poales > Poaceae > Triticum > Triticum dicoccoides. Next base: position 361,424,598 of record NC_041382.1, on the reverse strand, counting down.
TCTTCCACTTCATCCTCATCAAGAAGGACTCGCTCAAGTCGACACTCCGACTTCACCCTCTCCGGCTCAAGTACACCGACATCAAACACTCTACACCGTGCCGCGCGCAACTATCATCAAGCAAGCCTCAATCCGCTACACGACACCGATTATCAAGAGCTTCGACGACATCAAACCAAAGAGGCTTTTGCGCTAGCACGAGAATGGCAACGACAACGCCAACATGAAGAGGAAGAGTAAGCGCGCCTACACCAAGTTGCACAAGATGCCGAGGCACAACGGCAAGAACAACAACTCCGTGAAGCTCAAGCACTTGCGGTGCAACAAGCCCTCCAAGATTCAAGTAGAGTCGTAGCCAACCGATGCCGACAAGCTCGAGAACAAGGAGAAGCACTTCACGAAGAATTTCAAGAACGGAGATTTCAAGCTCGCGTGCATCGTCAAGTTCCTCAAGCTCCTCCTCGAGCTCGACAAGCTCCTCCACAAGCTCGCCAAGAACATCAAGTTCATCAAGAGCAAGACGACAATCGAAATCCTCCACGACAAGAGCAACATGAAGTTGACAACCCTCCTCACCAACAGCAACACGATCTTGACAATCATCTACAACACGGGCATCATCATCCCCGACCCCAACACAATGAAGAGCAACGCTACGGAAAACTCAAGTTCACCATGCCCAAGTTCAACGGAAGCAACGATCCCGAAGAGTACCTTTCATGGGCATTGAAGGTCGACAAAATCTTCCGTTTGCACAACTATTAAGAAGAGAAGAAGATCGCGATGGCATCCCTTGAGTTCCAAGACTATGTCCTCATTTGGAGGGAACAAGTTATCGAGCGCCGAGAGGCAAGAGGTGAACCACCCATCACTACTTGGGCGCACATGAAGGATGTCATGAGAGCATGCTTCGTGCCTACCTACTACAACCGCGACCTCTTCAACAAACTCCAACTACTCAAGCAAGGAACCAAGAGAGTTGAATAGAACTACAAGGAAATGGAGATTGCAATGATAAGAGCCAATGTCACAGAAGATGATGAGCAAACTATGGCACGTTTCTTGAATGGACTCAACCACCCTATCAAGAAGATCGCCGACTTCCAGCCATACTTGAACCTCATCGAGCTAGTGCATCAAGCCACCAAAGCGGAACGCCAAGTGCATATGATTTCAAGTATGCCAAGTTCTCTTTCAAGACATACAGTTTCTCCAACAAACAAGCTTCAACGACTCCAACACCGACTACCAAGCCTTCTACTAGCAACATCGACAAGTCGAGTTCCAAGAAAGCTTCGTCAACTCCAAGTCATCCTCCTACTACGAGCAACTTCAAGACGAGAGCTTCATCATCATCCACTCCAACCGATGAGACCGTCAAGACAAGTTCCTTCAAATGCTTCACATGCGGAGGCCGAGGCCACAAGTCCTATGAGTGCACCAACAAGCGGACCATGATCCTCAACGACAACGGCACTTACGACTCAATGAGTGAAGAAGAAATGGACGCCATAGAGCAAGTCACCATGCACCGGCAAGTAAACGATGAAGAGGAACAAGTCTTTTGCGATGAAGATTCAAGTCCCGCTCTCGTTGTCTCCAAGGTCTTAACTCTCCAACATCACCAAGAAGAAGACCAACGATGCCACATACTCCACACCAAGGCCGGCATCAATGGACGATCCGTCAAGGTTATCATTGATGGAGGGAGTTGTCATAATCTCGCAAGTGAAGAACTTTGCTCCAAGCTCCAATTGCCCAAGACAAAGCACCCACATCCATACAAAGTGCAATGCCTTAGAGAATCCGGCACCATCCAAGTCGAGCACCGAGTGTCGTGGATCTAAGACTGACAGTAGAATGAGGGTAGGTATGAGGAGGCAAGATCCTAGCTATGGAGTAGTTGTACACACGAGTTTTACGAGTTCAGGCCCTTCTCGAAGGAAGTAACAGCCCTACGTCTCGGTGCCCTGAGGCGGTCGACTGGATTATGTGTGTGTGTGTTTACAAAAGTGCGAACCCTTGTCCCAGAGGAGGGAGGTGGCTTATATAGAGTGCGCCAGGACCCCAGCTCCCCTCCATTACACAGAGTTCAATGCTCATAAAGGAAAGGCGTTACTGGTAACGTCTATAGTAAATGTCATAAATGCTCATAATGCTATGGTTTAAGTCCTAACCGTTGCAGAGTGGAGGGTTCCTCTTCTTCTGGTGGTCGAGTGTCTTCAAGGTGGTCGAGTGAGCGCATCTCCATGGTCGAGTGGATGATGATTTCTCTTCGACTGCTTCTGATTCTTTGTAAAGAAGTCCTTGGGGAGGGTATGCTGGACAGGTCCATGACCCTACCCTAGGTACATAGCTTCATCATTAGCCCCCGAATGGATCAGGGTTTGAGTGAGGAAGGGGTTGAGAACACTTCCGACCCACTCTTTGTGCTATGAATATGCCTTGTCCTGAAACAATGAGTTGAGGAGACGACGTCGATTCCTTTATCAATCGCCTTGGTCCATTCTTGGTTGTTGTCGAGTGAACTTTCATGGTAGAATTCCGAATGATGATGTAGAGGGTGTTTGTCTTCAGTCTGACAGGTTGTTCTGCTCTCCGCTGATCTCGCGGGATTCGAATTTTGGGAAGCGCGCCAGACGGGAGGAGCCGAGGTTATCAGGACGGATTAGGTAAGTCTCCTCGATCCCGCGCCGCCTTTTTCGCCACGTACCGCGCGCACGACTGTTGCAGGATTTGTTTAGATCGCTTGGGTCCACCAGTCAGCCACTCGGTAGAAGGCCTTATAAAAGGTCTCGGGCCAGGCCTCTGCTCCGCACGCCCCCATTCTCTCTTCTCTTTCTCCCGATCCCTCCGCCACTCTCGCTTCCGCCTCGTCGCCGGACCTCCGCTCGAGCTCGATCCGCCACCATGGGGAAGGATAATACGGTGGCGCTAGAATGCATGAAGAAGGCAACCGCGAAGGCGAAGGGCAAGCAAACCAGCCGGGGCGGATCCTCGTCGAGGTCCGGCCTGCTGGCGGGCTGGATCCAGGGCGACTAGATCTGCTCGGCAATCACGCAGGACGACCTCGACGACCTGGTGGAGGGGGATTGATCCCCCACAAGTCGGCGCGGCTCCTGGGGGACGAAACCGAGCCGCAGCCTAGAGAGGGTGAGTGTGTCCTCCTAGCAACCCACGTAGATCACGGATTCTCACCGCCTCCCTACCCTTTCTTCCGGGCTTTTTTGAACTTCTTTGGGGCTCAACTCCACCATTTCACTCCGAACACCATAGTCTATCTGGCCGCTTTCGTGTCCATGTGTGAAAACTTCTTGGGCTGTCGACCGCACTGGGGGCTTTTCAAACACATCTTCACTTGCCGTTCCCAGTCGGTCAAAAAGGCCAAGTCGAGTGACGAGAGGACGCGGGTGATCTAGATGTGTGGTGGTCTAGGGATCCAGATGAGGAGCAAGAGTACTTTCCTAGCGATGATCCTTCCTAACTCGGTCCGGGGCTGGCAGTCGACTTGGTTTTACTGCAAGGATCAGCCAACCCCTGGCCAGTCTACTGGACTTCCTCCTTTTTCCTTGGCTCGAGTGGAGAAGCCTGCTCCCCTGAAGGTAGTTCCAGAAAAGAAGGTGCAGGTTAAGGAGCTGGTTGAACGGGTCGTCCAGCTTGTCCGCGACGGAGTGACCGGGATGGATCTGCTGGAGGTCTTTCTCGGTCGACGCATCCAATCTCTTCAGGCGCGCGATCATCCGATGTGGATGTACTCTGGGCTCGAGGATACCACTCGGATCCACCCGGAGGAGGTTAGCGAGGATATCTTGGAGAACTGGTTGAGGGGAATCACTGGCAACAAAGACAACCCTCGGGGATCCAGGAGGGTGATTCCATTTGACAACTCGCACCAACCGGAGTAGGTATATTTCTGTTTTATCAAGTATCTTTCCGATTCACCACGTGATGTCCCGTTTTGTGGTCGACTGAATGTCTTTTGATTGTTATCCTTTCAGGCCCTCATTGAAATGTACTCGATGCCCAACGGAGTGCAGGACCCCGGCGCTGAAGAAGAAGGCAGCGGGGGCGAGAGCGGCGAGGAGCATTTGGAAGCCGAGGAGGACGAGGAGAGCGATGAATCGACTGATGAGGAAGAAGTCGACTCGCCTCCTCGCAGGGAGAGGAGGTCCAAGCACACTCATGACCTGGCACGCGCTCCAGACTTGGTGGCTGCGCCGATCGGGCAATCCTCGAAGCGGCCCAGAACGTCTTCCCCGACGTCGACTGAGAAGCCTCCAAAGCAATCCAAGGTCACGTCGCTTCCAACGCCGAAATTGCCGAAAGCCATCTCTTACAAACCGCCCAAAGCTTTGCCTCGGATCAAAGTGACCGTTCCTACTATCTCCGGGTAACCATCTGACTTGTCCTTTATGTGGATTCGATTAACTGGGTGTAACCGACTGAATGCGGGCCTTTGCAGTGCTGCTACGTCAGGGACCTCTTCATACCAGTACCGAGACGAGGAAATGGAGGATGCGATAACCTCTAACCCAGGTATGAACTCTTGCAATTTTGATTCTTGATCCTTTTAGGGTCGAGTGGTTCACTTGGGGTCGAATGTTCTGTCTTGCAGCTCCACCCAACATCATTGACCTTCCGGACAACGACGAAGATGTGGCTCCTAAGCCTAGGAAGAGCAAGAAGGTAACAGCTGGCAGGATGGCTCGGCAAGAACCAACTGCAACGCCTCCTGTCTGTCAAGATGAAGATGCGGGCGGGGCCACTGTGACATTTGTTGCACCCTTGCCGAGTGGGCATCCCACGCAGTCGACCGCGCCTATGGTTCCTTCAACTATCCAACTCCACATCATGGAGCCTCAAGCAGCCACACCTGGGTCGTCTGCACAATTTTTCACCAGCTACCCCGTCCCAGACAACCAGTCGGAAGCGGCTGCAGAAGCCATCCGACAGGCTGATATGATGATGGAGCGGGTGAAGATAGTGCACGAGAGCAGTCAGGCTGCCTACGACGCTAGTGCCACCCTTCGGGCCAACATCCAGGTGAGTAGACTTTCCGACTGTTTTTGTTCTCGAAAAATCTTCTTCTGCACAATCTCCTGTTGTTCGTGCTGCATTAGAGCACCCATTGGGTGTTGTCGTCGTTTTTGCTAGTTTCACTCTTCCACTCGGTCTGGGCGAGTGGGATCAGAACCGGTGGGGGCACGCCAAGTGCACCCACTGGGTGTAGTCTCCGAGACTGCGGTCGACTGCTGGCAGTCGACTGTGGTCTGAGTTCTTCTTTCTTGACGGCGCAATTGTTCTTTCTCTCTCTTTTTTTACTCCTTGTACTCGACTCCGGCGGGCCGGTCGAGTGTGATCAGAACCGGTGGGGGCACACCAAGTTCACCCACTGGGTGTAGTCCCCGAGATCGCGGTCGACTGCTGGCAGTCGACTGGTGTCTGAACAGCTTGTTGTCCACTTCTTTAGGTTTTATTCACTCAAAAATGAACTGCCTTCGAACCTATCGATTGATCTGTCTCTTGCCTCCTGCAGAAGTCTTATACTCTTATCTCCAAGTTTGCCGAACTCGAAGAGAAGCAGAGGCAACTCAACTTAGACTTGGAATTGGCTCAGCAAAATCTAAAAAAAGCTCGAGATGAGGCCGCTAGTATGGAAGGTAACTGATTGCCGACTGAACTTCAATATATCTCTTTGATCTCTTTTTTGATTCGATTATTTCTTTTGCAGAGAAAATGAAGTTGGCTCTAGACGAAGGACTCGAACCTCGCCGCCGCGCAAAAAGCAGCCCAAGACAAAACCGTTCTCGCAGACAAGAAGCTTGCTTCAGTCGGAATGCTTGAAGGAGAGGTGACTAGACTGACATCTTGTCTTAATGAAGCTAACCACGAAGTGACCAGCCTGAAGAAGGATAAGGTCGTCCTGAACGAAAAGTTGGAGTCTGCGATCCGCAAGAGGAATGACACAAAAGCTTATCTGAGGACCCTCGCCAAGAAGCTTTATCTCGTGCTGGGAGGTATTTATTTTAATCCGACTGTGTTGATGCTTGCCATCGGATTTTGCTCAGTTGATTGAGCTGACTTTTGGCTGCAGAACTCTGTCAAGACTTTGACGAAGAAACTGGAAGGGTCGAGACAGGTCTGGACCCTATCGCTTCCCCGGTCTGCGACGAAACTGCGATGAACGTGCTCTGACTAGAGTCCCGTATCGCCAGCGCCACAAGCTACCTCGCAAGCCTGAAGGAGGTTGTCTGTCGAATCGACTCGACGCTTTGGACGGGGGCGACGCTTCAGAATGATCTGGAATCTCTAATGACTCGACTGAACGAGATCCCTGACCGAGTGCAAGAATGGAAGAAATCCTCCGCCCGGTGTGGTGCTGATGTGGCGCTGTCCCTGGTGCGAGTCCATTGCAAGGAGGCTCGTGAAGACAAGCTGGCTGCGATCAAAGTCGCTAACACCAAAAAGCATGACTTCCAGTCCTTCATGGAGACTTTCATTGTTGCCGCCACTCGGATCGCTGACGGGATCGATCTGGACTCGTTCGTGGAGCCTGCCAGCCCTCCTCCAGCCGAGTGAACAATCTTATGCAACTTGGATACGCTTTAAATTTGCCTCGGAATGCCGAGTGGTTTCTGTAACCGTTAAACTCCTTTGGGCTTGGTGCCGAGTACCTTTGATTCGCTGCTTGGAACCTTTTAGTATTTATCTGAATTTGGTTTATCTTCGAATGTGCTTGTGTTTGCCTTCGGATGGACTTTGCTTGCTGCACCTCTTCGTCCTTGTGGATAGGGATGGAGCGGACGTTGTATTTGTGCCGCAGCTCCGAAGGAGAAGGTGGCAGTCGACCTGCACCTCGTCGTCCTTGCGGATAACGATGGAGCGGACATTGTATTTGTGCCGCAGCTCCGAAGGAGAAGGTTGTAGTTGACCTGCACCTCGTCGTCCTTGCGGATAGAGATGGAGCGGGCGTTGTATTTGTGCCGCAGCTCCGAAGGAGAAGGTTGCAGTCGACCTGCACCTCGTCGTCCTTGCGGATAGGGATGGAGCAGACATTGTATTTGTGCCGCAGCTCCGAAGGAGAAGGTTGCAGTCGACCTGCACCTCGTCGTCCTTGCGGATAGGGATGGAGCGGACGTTGTATTTGTGCCGCAGCTCCGAAGGAGAAGGTTGCAGTCGACCTGCACCTCCTCGTCCTTGCGGATAGGGATGGATCTTAAACTTAGGCGAGTACTAGACTACAGCTAAGCCCCCGAGTGGGAGGATTGCTCTCCACTCAGTAGGAATTTTCCAAACTTAGGCGAGTGCTGGACTGCCGTTAAGCCTCTTAGTGAGAGAACTTAGGCGAGTGCTCGACTGCAGCTAAGCCTCCAAGTGGGAGGACTGCTCTCCACTCGGTAGGGTTTTTTCAAACTTAGGCGAGTGCTGGACTGCCGTTAAGTCTCTTAGTGAGAGAACTTAGGCGAGTGTTCGACTGCAGCTAAGCCCCCGAGTGGGAGGACTGCTCTCCACTTGGTAGGATTTTTTCAAACTTAGGCGAGTGCTGGACTGCCGTTAAGCCTCTTAGTGAAAGAACTTA
>NC_041382.1:361396086-361417009 GCF_002162155.2 Triticum dicoccoides | reverse complement strand
CACTCGGTAGGATTTTTTCAAACTTAGGCGAGTGCTGGACTGTCGTTAAGTCTCTTAGTGAGAGAACTTAGGCGAGTGCTCGACTGCAGCTAAGCCCCCGAGTGGGAGGACTGCTCTCCACTCGGTAGGATTTTTTCAAACTTAGGCGAGTGTTGGATTGCCGTTAAGCTTCTTAGTGAGAGAACTTAGGCGAGTGCTTGACTGCAGCTAAGCCCCCGAGTGGGAGGACTTCTCTCCACTCGGTAGGATTTTTTCAAACTTAGGCGAGTGCTGGAGTGCTGTTAAGCTTCTTAGTGAGAGAACTTAGGCGAGTGCTCGACTGCAGCTAAGCCCCCGAGTGGGAGAATTGCTCTCCACTCGGTAGGATTTTTTCGAACTTAGGCGGAACGGATTCGCGACTAAGCCCACCCACTGGGGGATTTCAGGAGTAAATAAGAACAACACAATCGAATGAGAGAATCGTAAGCTCTTGTCTTTGATAAATGAATTACAAAAGGTGTTGCTTAGTACATTTCATTCAAACGAGTGTTTAAGTATAAAAGGGGCGGAGCAGCTCCGCATTCCAAGCCCATGGCTTGTCTTTCTGATGCTCGATACTATAAAGATGGTATGCTCCATTGTGGAGAACTTTGGTGACGATGAAGGGGCCTTCCCAAGTTGGAGGGAGCTTGTGTGGTTTCTGTTGATCCACTCGAAGAACCAAGTCTCCTTCTTGAAAGGCCCGACCCCTCACATTCCTGGCGTGGAATCGACGCAAATCTTGCTGATAAATGGTCGAGTGGATCAAGGCCATCTCTCTTTCCTCCTCTAAGAGATCGACTGAATCCTATCGGGCCTGCTCTGCTTCAGCTTCATAGAAGAGTTCAACTCGGGGCGCGATGTGGAGCAAGTCACTTGGCAGAACAGCTTCGGCTCCATAGACTAAGAAGAAAGGAGTTCTTCCAGTCGATCGATTAGGAGTTGTCCTTAAACCCCACAGAATTGACGGAAGTTCATCAACCCAAGCACTGCTGCGTGTCTGAGATCACGCATCAGTCGGGGCTTCAGTCCTTTGAGAATTAGGCCATTGGCTCTTTCTGCTTGTCCGTTCGACTGCGCGTGAGCAACGGAAGCATAGTTGACTCGAGATCCCTGAGAGGCGCAGAAAATTCTGAACTCATCGGAATCGAAGTTCGATCCGTTGTCCGTGATGATGTTGTGTGGGACTCCATATCTGAATGTCAATTCTCTGATAAAACTGACAGCGGTGCTAGCGTCAAGGTTCTTGATAGGTTTGGCTTCGATCCATTTGGCAAACTTGTCGACTGCAACGAGCACGTGAGTGAAGCCGCTTTTGCCGGTCCTCAGCGGTCCGACCATATCCAGTCCCCAAACAGCGAAGGGCCAGACGAGGGGAATGGTCTTTAGGGCTGACACTGGCTTGTGAGACATATCGGAGTAAAATTGACAGCCTTCACATCTGTTGACTATATCTTTCGCCATCTCATTTGCTCGTGGCCAATAGAATCCAGCTCGGTATGCTTTAGCCACGATGGCCCGAGAGGACGCATGGTGGCCACAGGTCCCCGAGTGGATGTCATTGAGGATCATTCGACCTTCTTTTGGTGTTATGCACTTCTGACCGACTGCAGTCACACTTTCTGTGAACAGCTGCCCTCTTATCACAGTAAAAGCATTAGATCGGCGGACCATCTGTCGAGCTTCTTCTTCATCCTCTGGGAGCTCTTTCCTGAGGATGTATGCAATGTAGGGCACCGTCCAATCGGGAGTAATGGCCAGAACCTCCATGATTAGGTCGACCACAGCTGGGACCTCGACTTCAGTCGGATCCGTGGCGCTCTTGGGTTGTGGGGGCTCTTCAGTGAAAGGGTCTTCCTGAACTGTCGGCGTGTGAATATGCTCCAAGAACACATTGCTGGGAACGACTTCTCTCTTGGAACCTATCTTTGCCAATTCATCGGCTGCTTGATTTTTCAATCGGGGGATGTGGTGGAGTTCTAACCCCTCGAACTTCTTCTCAAGCTTTCTCACCGCGTTGCAGTAACCAGTCATGGCTGGGCTTCTGACGTCCCACTCCTTCATCACTTGATTAACTACCAAATCTGAGTCGCCATAGACCATGAGGCGACGGACGCCGAGTGAGATGGCCATGCACAACCCATACAGGAGTGATTCATATTCTGCTTCATTGTTGGAGGAATCAAAGTGAATCTGGAGGACATATCTGAGCTTGTCTCCTCGGGGGGATACCAGAACTACTCTAGCACCAGAACCATTCAACATCTTGGATCCGTCAAAGAACATGGTCCAGTGCTCAAAGTGAACTTGAGTCGGCAGTTGCTATTCGATCCACTCGGCGAGGAAATATGCTATTGCTTGGGACTTGATAGCTTTCTTTGCCTCAAACTTGATATCCAAGGGAAGGAGTTCAATCGCCCATTTTGCCACTCGACCAGTTGCATCCCTGTTGTGCAGAATCTCTGACAATGGAGCGTCACTGACGACTGTAATAGAGTGACCTGAGAAGTAGTGTGCAACCTTCTTCGTGGTCATGTAAATTCCATAGGCAAGCTTTTGATAGTGAGGATATCTCTGCTTTGACGGGGTCAGGACTTCGGAAATATAATAAACTGGGCGTTGAACTTTGTATGCTTTTCCTTCTTCTTCCTGCTCGACCATAAGTACTGTATTGACGACTTGTCCAGTGGCTGATATATAGAGCAAAAGAGGCTCTTTGCTGATTGGAGCAGCAAGCACCGGTTGGGTGGAAAGCAGGGCTTTTAGCTCTACAAATGTTGTATCAGCTTCTGGAGTCCACTCGAACTTATCTGATTTCTTCATCAGTCGGTAAAGAGGCATCGCCTTTTCACCGAGGCGAGAAATGAATCGACTTAGGGCGGCCAAGCAACCAGTAAGCTTCTGGACATCATGCACACGCACAGGGCGTTTCATTCGGAGTATAGCGCCTACTTTCTCTGGGTTAGCATCGATTCCTCGTTCGGAAACAAGAAAACCGAGCAACTTTCCACCTGGAACTCCAAACGTGCACTTTGATGGATTGAGCTTGATATCATACCTTCTGAGGTTGGCAAAGGTTTCAGCGAGGTCGGTCAGCAGGTCGGAACCTTTACGTGACTTGACCACAATGTCATCCATGTATGCTTCCACATTCCGACTGATCTGAGTGAGCATGCACTTCTGAATCATTCGCATAAATGTGGCTCCGGCGTTCTTCAAGCCGAATGGCATTGTGACATAACAGAAGCACCCGAACGGGGTGATAAAAGTTGTCTTTATTTCGTCAGGTCCGTACAGACGGATCTGGTGGTACCCGGAGTAGGCATCCAAAAAGGACAAATGCTCGCACCCAGCAGTCGAGTCAACTATCTGATCGATGCGAGGGAGAGGGAAGTGATCTTTCGGGCAGGCCCGATTGATATGCTTGAAATCGATATGCGGAGTGAGTCATCTTTCTTTGGGACCATGCCAACATTGGCTAACCACTCAGAGTGGTAAATCTCTCGGATAAACTCAGCTGCCAAAAGCCGAGCCACCTCTTCGCCGATTGCTTTTCTTTTCTGGACGGCGGACCATCGAAGATGCTCTTTGACTGGTTTCGCTTTCGGGTCGACTCTCAAATGATGCTCAGCCAGTCACCTGGGAACACCTGGCATGTCAGAAGGCTTCCATGCAAAGATGTCCCAGTTCTCACGGAGGAACTGGATGAGCGCTTCTTCCTATTTGGAGTCGAGTGTGGTCGAAATGTGGGTCGGAGCTGCATTGGGGTCCGTCGGGTGGATGTGAACAGACTTCGTCTCGCCAGACGACTGGAATCCTGAATCCGTGGCTGGCTTCTTCGCTCGCAACAAGGCACTCGGGTCTGCATTTTTCTGGTATTCTTGCAATTCTGCCACGACCATCTGGGCATCGGCGATCTTTGAGCCCTTCTGGAAACACTCTTCCGCCTTTTTCCGATTACCAGAGATAGTGATCACTCCTCTGGGACCTGGCATCTTCAGTTTGAGGTACACGTAACAAGGTCGAGCCATGAATCGTGCATAAGCCGGCCTGCCTAGAATTGCATGATATGCACTCTGAAAATCCACGACTTCAAATGTCAACTTTTCTTTGCGGTAATTTTTGGCATCACCGAAAACCACGTCCAGTGCAATCTGACCGAGGGACATAGCCTTCTTGCCTGGGATGACCCCATGGAAACTCATATGGCTTTCACTGAGTCTAGACATCGGAATGCCCATTCCTTTCAACGTTTCTGCATACAGAATGTTCAGGCCACTGCCACCGTCCATCGGGACCTTTGTCAGTCGAGTGCCTTCGACCACCGGGTCGACCACCAGCGCTTGCCTCCCCGGGGTGGCGATGTGCGCTGGGTGATCAGACTGGTCGAATGTAATGGCAGTCTGCGACCATTTCAAGTAACGGGGTGTCGCCGGAGCAACCGTGTTCACTTCTCTGTTGATGACTTTCAATCGACTCTTGTTTTCAACATCAGCAAAAATCATCAGAGTGGAATTCACGTGAGGATAACCATCATCATCTTCCCCTTCACTCTCAGCCTTGTTTGTCTCCTTCTCCTTTTCCTTGGGTTGTTTCTCTCGGAACTGCTGGATCAGGAGCCGACACTGTCGAGTGGTATGCTTCGGGTAAATGAAATTACCTTCTTCATCTTTTTAGTGTGGATATGGCATGGCAGATCCAACACGTCATTTCCATCCTGATCTGTTACTTTCTTGGGGTTCCACGGCCCTTTGGGCTTCCCCTTGAACTTTCCTTGAACCACAGCCAAGGCCTCACCCGGAGCAGCTGGTTCGGCCTTGCGTTTTTGTTTCCGACTGGAGTTTCCTCCTCCAGCTTCGTGGGCAACTGCTTTGTGCTTGCCACTCCGCAGTCGTTCCTCCTCTTCACCATTGGCATACTTTGTGGCGATTTCCATCATCCGAGTCAGAGTCATGTTTACTGTCCGACTGAATTTCAGGTTCAACTCCCGGTACCTGACGCCTTCCTTGAAAGCACAAATTGCATGATGATCAGACACATCTTCCACCATGTGGTGCAGGGTGATCCACCTCTGGATATAATCTCTCAAAGTTTCATTCGGTTTTTGGGTGCAACACTGTAATTCTGTCAAACCTGCTGGCCGCTTGCAAGTACCCTCAAACGTTCTAACAAACACTCGGGCGAGATCTTCCCAAGTATAGATGCTGCCAGGTGCCAACTGATTCAGCCACGCCCTAGCCGATCCCTCCAACATCAGAGGAAGGTGTTTCATGTCCACCTCATCATTGCCGCCACCAATCTGGACAGCCACTCGGTAGTCTTCGAGCCAGGTGTCAGGCTTGGAATCTTCGGTGAACTTACTGACTCTAGTCGCCAACCTGAAGTTGGGGGGAATCACTGCAGCTCTGATAGCTCTGCTGAAGCACTCTGGGCCAGAGACATGCACCCTATTGCTGGTTTGCGGGCCTCTGTCATGGCCATCTCGGTGAGCTCTGTTTTTGTCGACCAAGCCTTGTACGAGAATAGATCTCGCATCAAAGCCTGGCTCCCTGGGGTCGACTGGAATACCTCTTCCGATTCTGTTAGGGCGCCTGTCTTCATGTGGCCGCGGCACGTATGACCCACTCCTTGGAGGAGGCGTGGGCACTCGACGGCGACCATCGCGATCATCTCAATGATCATACTGCTCCTGGTTTCTGTACTAATCACGCCGCTCTCCACGTCCCTCACGCCTCGGGGGCGATCTCGGGCTATGGGCCGACTGGACCGTATCTGCAACCACAGATCTGCTATGGATCCTATCCCGCGATTGAGACACGACCGTATTCTGCTCTCCTGCTGCCCGGAGCAAGGCCCTGATCTGCGCCAGACCTCGGCCAGCTTTTGACTGGGAAGGTTGAATCGACTCTGCTATCCGGGCAGCAGCTGCTAGGTTTTGGATCGGTGTTCGGTATACCTGAGCCGGAGGTGGAAAAAGTTGGCATCGGCTGGACTCAGGAGCACGTTGACGAGCGTGATCGTTGAGTGCGCGTTGTAGGTTCTCCAGCCGAGTGCGCTCAGCCAGATTGGCCAAGCGAGCCTGTTCCAAGGCCTAGGCCTCGGGCGTTTCACCAACTATAGGAGCATGCAAGGCATCCATCTTTCGGAGACGAAGTTCTTCTCTCTGCTGCGAGGAGAGAGGCTCGGGGCGGTACTCCTTGTTAACGCGCGACAGATCGCCGTTCCCGTCACCTCCGTCTTCACGATCGAAGCCAGGAGGACCGCATGGTCCATTGACCATCAGGACTTCCGCTGTCGAGTCATTGCTGCCGCACACAGATGTAGTCTCTACGGAGCCAGTCGACGGATCGAACAGGCCGTAGAGAGACTCGTCGGGCTCAAGCGCCGCAACTTGAGGGGTGGCCGATTGGCGGGCCACCGCATGCTTCACCCACCGTTGAATCCTCGACCGGCCGGTGCGCTTGCTCCACCGGGTCGCAGGGAGGGGGAAAGCCGTTGGAGTCTACTGGTACTAGGTCGATGGTTGCCGCAGGAAGACGCCGCGGACGCACGCGTGAAAGTGCGTCGCCTCGCAAGCGGGGAGCGCGTCGACGTCGAGTGGTGCCTCCTGAAGCCAAGCGAAGTCGTTGGCGACAAACACGAGCGCGCCGAGACGGATCTCGCGGCCCTCGGCCAAACCTCCGCCTGGAACCATGATGATGGGGATCGAAAAAATTGCAACTTCTCCAATAAGTCGCTAAGACACCTGCCCCACGGTGGGCGCCAACTGTCGTGGATCTAAGACTGATAGTAGAATGGGGGGTAGGTATGAGGAGCCAAGATCCTAGCTATGGAGTAGTTGTACACATGAGTTTTACGAGTTCAGGCCCTTCTCGGAGGAAGTAACAGCCCTACGTCTCGGTGCCCTGAGGCGGTCGACTGGATTATGTGTGTGTGTGTGTGTGTGTGTGTGTGTGTGTGTGTGTGTGTGTGTGTTTACAAAAGCGCGAACCCTTGTCCCAGAGGAGGGAGGTGGCTTATATAGAGTGCGCCAGGACCCCAGCTCCCCTCCGTTACATAGAGTTCAATGCTCATAAAGGAAAGGCGTTACTGGTAACGTCTACAGTAAATGTCATACATGCTCATAATGCTATGGTTTAAGTCCTAACCGTTGCAGAGTGGAGGGTTCCTCATCTTCTGGTGGTCGAGTGTCTTCAAGGTGGTCGAGTGAGCGCATCTCCACAGTCGAGTGGATGATGATTTCTCTTCGACTGCTTCTGATTCTTTGTAAAGATGTCCTTGGGGAGGGTATGCTGGACAGGTCCATGACCCTACCCTAGGTACATAGCTTCATCACCAAGTACAAGTCTCCTTCAAAATTGGCGCCTACGAAGACATCTTGGAGTGCGACGTCGTTCCAATGACCACTTTCCATCTTCTTCTTGGACGCCCATGGCAATTCGATAGAGGAGTCATCCACAACGGCCGAACGAACCACCACATCTTTAAGATGAAGGGCAAGGAGTATGTACTTTGTCCCATGTCTCCAAGCCAAGTTGTCACCGATAAGCAAGCAACCCATCCGTGGAGATCATAGTGAGAGAGTGAGCCACCAAAAAGAGAGTGAGCGCCACAAGCCCAAATCGAACACCTCCACGATGAGCGACAAGAAGAACATAGTTCTATTTTCCACCAAAAGTGAGATACGAGGAGTGTGTGAGAACCCATATAGTGTCCTACACTACGTCCTTGTGTGCAAGGACAATGCACCACAAACTAACACTTCTCACACTCTTGCTCTAGTGTTGTCTTCTCTTTTGCAGGAATATCACGATGTTTTCCCCGATGAGTTACCTTCGGGACTACCTCCACTACGAGGCATTGAGCACCGCATCGACCTCATCCCCGGAACACCGCTTCCAAACAAATCTCCTTACCGCGTCAACCCCGAAGAAACCAAAGAAATTTAAAGACAAGTAAAGCATCTCAAGGACCATGGACATGTGCGTGAAAGTTTGAGCCCTTGTGCTGTCCCGGTCATTCTTGTGCCAAAACGTGACGGTAGCTTTCGCATGTGCTTCAATTGTAGACCTATCAATGCTATCACCGTTTGCTATAGGTATCTGATTCCATGCCTAGATGATATGCTTCATGAGCTTAGCAGTGCCACTATATTTCCTAAAATTGATCTCAAGAGTGGTTACCATCAAATACGCATACAAGAGGGTGATGAATGGAAAACCACTTTCAAAACCAAGTTTGGCTTGTATGAGTGGTTAGTCATGCCTATGGGTCTCTCGGAAGCACCGGGCACTTTTATGCGTCTTATGAATCATGTCTTTCGCCCTTACATTGGTATATTTGTTGTGGTATACTTTGATGATATCCTTGTTTATAGCAAAGCTCTTAGAGATCATGTCACCCATGTTCGAACCGTTTTGCAAACTCTTCAAAAAGAGCAACTCTATGCTAATATGTAGAAATGCCTTTTTGGCGTTGATAAGCTCGTTTTCTTGGGTTTTGTTGTTTATTCTAAGGGTGTTCATGTTGATGAGTCCAAGATCAATGCTAGTAAGACTTGGCCACAACCAACCAATTTTCAACAAGTGCATAGCTTTCTTGGACTTGCAGGTTTCTATCGTCTCTTTGTGAAGGATTTTAGCACCATTGCTTCGCCTTTGCATGCTTTGAGCAAGAAGAATGCACCTTCTGCTTGGGGACCATCCCAAGAAACCACTTTCAATGGGCTTAAGAACTTTCTTACTTATGCTCCCGTGCTTGCTTTACCAAACTTTGACAAACCCTTTGAAATTCATTGCGATGCTAGTGGTAATGGCATAGGAGGCGTGTTAACGCAAGAGAAGTGCCCCATAGCTTACTTTAGTGAGAAACTCTCCGGCGCGCAACTCAATTATCCCATCAATGACAAAGAGCTATATGCTTTAGTCCGTGTTTTGCATGAATGGGAACACTATCTTCGCCCACATGAGTTTATCATTCTTACCGATCATGAAACGCTCAAGTATCTTAAGGGCCAAACCAAGTTCAACAAGCGTCATGCTAAATGGAGTGAATTTATTGAGTCTTTTCCTTATGTCATCAAGTACATTAAGGGCAAAGAAAACATTGTGGCGGATGCCCTTTCCTGCATATGCATGCTTGTCACTCAACTTGAATTGGATGTCAAGTGTTTGTCATCAAGTACATTAAGGTTTTGAGCATATCAAAGACTTGTATGAGCATGATCCTACTTTTTCTACTCCTTATGCCAAGTGTTTGTCGCACACGTCTTGGGAACGCTATTACATCAAATATGGATATCTTATGAGAGCTAAAAAACTTTGCATCCCCGAGTCTTCTCTTTGTTTCTTGCTTTTGTAGGAATCTCATGGAGGAGGCTTAATGGGACATTTTGGACCAGACAAGACGTTCACCACGCTCTCGAAGAACTACTTTTGGCCAAAGATGTTTCACGATGCCAATCGTTTCACCAACCGTTGCTCTACATGTCGCAAAGCTAAGTCCAAAGCTCAATCCCATGGCCTTTATATGCCTCTACCAATTCCATATCAACCATGGGAAGATATTAGCATGGAATTTGTACTTGGTTTGCCTAGGACTCGAAATGGGAAGGATTCGGTATTTGTCATTGTGGGCCGTTTCTCAAAAATGGCACATTTCATTCCTTGCAACAAGATAGATGATGCTTCACATGTTGCTAATATCTTTTGTAGGGAAATATTGCGTCTACATGGAGTGCCAAAGACTATTGTCTCAGACTGCGATGTCAAGTTCCTTAGCTACTTTTGTAAGACCCTATGCGCCAAGCTCGGAATCAAGTTACTTTTGTCCATGGCGTATCATCCACAAACCGACGGCCAAACGGAAGTTACCAACCGCACACTCTCCTCTCTACTTCGGGTACTCATCAAGAAGAACATCAAGGAGTGGGAGGAGTGCCTACCTATCGCCGAGTTCGCCTACAACCGAGCAAGACACTCAACAACCGGCAAGTCCCCCTTCGAGGTCGTCTACGGCTTCAACGCTTTGTCACCATTGGACATTCTCCCTCTACCACTCCAAGAGCGCATCAATTTGGACGCTAGTGCAAGAGCGACACATCTCAAGAAGGTGCATGAAGATACAAGGAACACCATCGAGCACCAAGTTCAACGCCTTGCATCCAAGCTCAACTTCAACAAGCACCCTATGGTCTTCAACATTGGCGATCTCGTGTGGCTACACCTTCGCAAGGACCGTTTTCCCCAAGAACGCAAGTCCAAGCTTCGACCCCGAGCGGATGGACCCTTAAAGGTGCTCGCACGATACAACAACAACGCTTACAAGAATTACTTCCCGCGCGACAAGTACAACATGAGCGACATCTTCAACATCAAAGATCTTTCTCCCATCCATGGTGATGAAGAATTTGATCCGAGGACGGATCTTCCCCAAGATAGGGGAGATGATGCGGAGCATCCCAAGGCCATCCCCATGGACCCAACTACATCTCCTACGACACCTCTTGGACCCATGACATGAGCAAGTGCAAGATATCTTGAAATAGAGGTGACATCTCTCCTCTCAAAATTCCACTTTGATGCACATGAGACATGGCTACTACCTCATACGGACACTTTGTGCATGCTCAGGTATCATCGAGAAGCTAAGGAGCAAGGAGAAGAAGAAGTGATGAAGAGGAAGCTACAGGCTCCGGATGAACGGCCAGGACCAGACGTCCGACGATCTCCAGGCTCCGGGCGTCCGACCCAGACCGGACGTCCGACGCCACCGCACCCGAGCCAAATCTACGGATTTCCGGAACCCGGCGGACGACTGACAACCGGACGTCTGACCCCGGCCGGACGTCCGACAGAAGACCACCCGAGCCGAATCTACGGACGTCCGATAGGCACCGGACGTCCGGACCATCGCGAGCCTCTGGACGACCGGTGACTCCCGGACCTCCGACGCATGTGTGCTATTTTCGAGTTGGGCCGCAGCCCATGTACCCCTTCGCCCCCTCTTTTGCACTAAGAATATATATAGACCTTCTATTCCTTCTAGCTAGGGTTAGCAAAGGATTAGCTAATATTTTGTGTGAGAGCTTTGCTCATCCACTTGGTTACCTTCTCCTCAGAGATTTGAGCCTCCTACGAAGAAGATCCCCCAAGCGGATTCAAGACCCCTCCTTAGGGAAGAACATCAAGACCTCCTCACGGAGAAGACAACTACCCTTGTATCGTCCTTGGTTGATCGTGTACCGTGCGAACCCTATGTATTCGAGGATCTAGCACATGTGTGACTTGTTCTTGTTGGTTTAGTGTTTCTCTTGTGTTTCCCCCGTGATTTCCCTCATTTTCCTCCTCGTGTTCTCGTGTTCATCGTGGGATCCGCTCGTGTTCATCGTGGGATCCGCTCCTATCGTGAAAGATCGGCCTATAGGGTTCCTACCCTACATCATCTAGTGGATGTGTGATTGGACTTGTTATTGAGTGTTTCCCCTTGTGATTTCTCTCCATTCTTCCCCATGTTCCTCGTGTTCTTAGTTGGGATCCACTCCTTTCGTGAAAGATCGGTCGTGTAGGGTTCTACCCTACATCATATTGGTATCATGAGCCACGTTGGTCACGATTTTGGAGCCTCACCTTGTTGTTTTCTAGCCTAATTTTGTTCTGTTCTTCCTCAATTTCGAAAATCCCCACCAAAAATAGCCCCAAATGTTTTTTGTGATTTGTTGGCTTGACAAAGTTTTGTTGGATTTGATCCATAGATTTGCTTGGTTTCAAGTGGATCTAGAATCTCCCCAAGTTTCCCCATCTTTCACCCACAAAATCTCATCAATTTTGACCCCAAAATCTCCATTTTTCGCCCAAAATCGCGTCCTGGATCTCAAATCCCGCGTTGACCCTGACCCACCGGACGACCGACGTTTCACGGACGTCCGGAGCCCCTGGAATGACCGGACGTCCAACCTTTTCCGGACGACCAGAACCCCTGACCCGAGCTGAATTTACGGACTTCCGATCCCTCCCGGACGTCCGGCCCCCGGACATCCGACCTTGTCCGGACGTCCGTAACCTGTAGATATCACCTTCGCTTAAAATTTGTTTCGGCCATAACTAATTCATCTGAACTCTAATTTTGACGTTCTTTAGCTCGTTTTGAAGCTCTTGACATCCCCCTTCCCACAAAAATACTACCATCCCCATTTGACTCCATCAAATTTTTGGAACTTTGGCATCTTTGCCTAGGGCTCCCACCACATCATCCGCTACACCACCATCGACTTCCGCAACCTAACCAATTTTGTTCCCCCTCGCATTAGTGGTTGCTTGAGGAGTGATTTGAGTCTCCTAAGGTGTCTTGGATACTTAGGGACGGTTGCTTCTTCATCAACCACCACCACCACTTCCGCATAGGCTTACCAACCATACACTTCTTCCACCCCAACTTAACCCAATTTTGTTTGTGTTGCGAGTTGTGTCTCCTAATGTGTTTAGGCTACTTAGGGACCGTGCTTCCAACTCCGAAACCGTGTATAGTCCACAACCTTACCCTCCATTTCCGCATTGCGTAATCCACACATCATTGCATTTTCGCAATCCCTTTGAGCTTCCGCAACCACCACCGCATTCCCGCTACCACCATTTGACATTTGACATTTGAGATTTTGAGTTCACGGTTTTTCCGTTTCCTAAGGTGTTTCGGCTACTTAGGGACGAGTCTCCATCATCTTGGTATCTCCATCAAGATCACCGCCACTCATCATCGACACGGACGGTAACCTCCATATCATCTTGGTATCGTGGTATCCCTCCATTGTATATTCCATTGCCATTGCATTGATAACCCCTAGCCCATTTTGCGTTACTTGCCTATCGAGACTAGCCATTTGAGTATTGCCGGCAATGTTACTTGTGCACATTAGTGATCTACACCATACATTGCATACATACCATATCATATTGGTATCATCATATCATCTCTTATGCCTCAAGTTCGTTCCCGCATATAAACAATTACTATCTTGGTTTGTGCATTTTGCAAAGTGGCCATACAAAAAAAGAATAAGCTTTTAAGCAAAGAAAAAGAATGAACAAAGAGCTTGTAAGCAAGTTCCATAGCATCATACCACATTGCATAAGATTGCCATATCCGATCATCTTGGACCATACCACCGGAACATCATATACATAGCATACTTGGGATAGAAGTCGTTGTATTTTTGTCTCCTATAGGTTGTGCACAAGTGTCATATCCGCCCATTGAGCAATCGTGCTAGCGTCTCTCTAGAGTTGTGCAACAAGAGCATTTTCCGTGGATTCCACATTTTGAGCTCATTCCTTGGTTGCATGACCCCATTTATCTATCCGTGTGTGCGTTTCCGTGTGCTATATATTGCTATTGGTCCACTTGTTGCACTTGCGAATTTGTGAATCTCTTCCAACATTATTGACTCTTGCTAACATTTTACATTAAATTTTTGTGCCACTATCCTGACCGAGCTACTCCATAAGCTTTAGTTTGTAGGTGTGAGTGAACAAGTCCGGTACCAATTCCACTATTCTTTCATCTCACATTGAGTGAAACGAGATACATCCTCAACTTTGGGAAAAGGTAACTTGGTATTGTTTATCTCATTTCCTACTCACCTCTACTCGAGTCTTGTGATGGATAGGAAAGGCATTTCATCTTCGGTCTACAACAACAACGACGAGTTCAATGCCACGAACAACTCCAACGACACCAAGATGCAAGCTCAAATGGAGGAGATCAAAGCCCTCATCAAGTCCTACAAGCGGTCTTCCTCATCTTCGAGAAGACACTCAAGAGCACATGTCTTCGAGCTATCATGTCTGGCAAAATCAAATCGGCATCGACACCATCACCAAAAAGGACGTGAAGGTCAAGAGCTCAACACCAACAACTGCTCAACGACTTCACCATCTCCCTTGGCATCTTCGCTAAGCGACTTCAAGGCATCTTCGCCTGTGGATATACGACATCTTCGCCAACAAGCACCTCAAGACTACGCTCAAGAGAAGCTCCCCAAGCTCAAGTCCACGACTTCTACGAGCTACTATGACCTCGGCACCGACCATGAGATTCCTTTCTATGGGACACTAGAACCCAAGGAGTATCTCGAGTGGGAGTGTTTGATGGACGACTACCTCAAGCTACATCAAGTTCCTCCCGAAGATCAAGTGAAGTGCGCCACAAGGAACTTCCACGACTACACGTCCACATGGTGGCTTCACGCACCTTCGGAGACCTACAACATGAGTTGGTGCAAGACGAAGAGAGCTTTGCGGTGAGAGTTCGTGCCTCCAACCTACACGGAACAACTTCAATGCCAATTGGAGAACACCATCCAAGGATCCAACTCCATCGACAAGTACTTCAAGGAGATGAAGAAAGCCTTGCGACGAGCCGGCGTGGACGACCTAATTTTGATGAAGTTCCACTTCATGATGGGATTGCACAACGACATCTCCAAGATGATCTTCCTCGAGAACTACAAGTCCCTCGACGACAACTACATTGGTGCTCTCAAGGCGGCATAAGAACTCATGAAGGCTAAAGCTTCTCCACCCCAAGCTCACTTCGTGACAACCAGGCTCCATGATAATGAGCATGAGGCTAGTACCACCATGATGTCCAAGCCCGACGAGCTCCAAGACGACGCTCCCAATTTAGACTTCACCACCATCCCTCTTTGTGGCATTGATGATGCCGAGTCCTCCATGACTCTTTTTCAAGATGGTGCGGCGACGAGTACGACTACGGAGACCCTTAAGGACCAAGCTTTGGAGGCAAGCGACAAGGTGGCGAGCAAGGATGATGCTTCCATCTTAGGAGGCGAGAGTGATGATGTGCCATCTTCGGTTTTCATCCATGATGACGGTGATGAGATGGTTGAGCATGGGATTTTCCCTTCGACCACGGCGATGTATAATGACTTGAGTGACTTTTACCACCATATTGAGAGTGAGAGTGACTTCACCACTAGCCCCATATATGATGTGTTACCCCAATTCCCATGTAAGGAGAGCCACAACCCCCACCACTAGAGTGAGATGAGTGACTCCACCATACGTGAGATTGAGTGCACCTACCTTGAGGGAGTGAGTGAACCACCACATAAAGAAGTGTGATAGTTGATAGGGCATGTGAGGCCATTTGCATTTCTAACAACTTGACCTCTACCTCTATTGTGTCTTCTCATTTGGTGCTAGGTCCCATATATGATGACGCGCCGATTCGCGACGACTACATCCTACCTTTGGACAAGACGATGGCCATGGTGGAATATGATGCACCCCCACATGGTTCCATCACGATGATGATCTTGACCACCATTTGGTCTTACCCACCTCACCTACACCACTAGAGTGGAATGAACAAGGTAACATAGGTGAAGGTGATGCTCTAGTCCCACTAGTGGACATTCTTGACATTGATTGCTTGCACGATGTTGATCCACCTATTTCCATGATTCATGCTAGTGCAACTCCCTCATGTGATGATTTCTTGCCCATTTATGACGAGTATGGTGATTCTCATGTGGAGTCTATTATTTGTGATGCCATGTTACATAGGATTTCTTGTGACAATTCTCTAGGTCACATCATGTTTGACAACCCGCTTGCCTTGTCATATGCTATGCATGAGAACAACCATATGTCTTATTTGCAATCTCTTTGTAGTGACTATGCATGTGCTATTCAAATTAACCCAATTTGCACTTATGGCATAGATGACAAGCCTATGGTTATTGGCAATTGTTTCTCTTGTGATGATATTGACATGCTACCTTTGCATCATTTATCTCATATGCCATGCCATAACCACCTAGCTTCGGATATGCATTATTTTGGATGTTCTCCATTTTCTCCATATGATGTTTCCGATATTGCTCATAGGAGACCCCCATAGTTTCCTCATACATTTTAGGAGATTTTGATTCATCCCATTCCTTGCATGATCCCAATACTTGTGTGCACAATATGCTCCCCATGAATAAAAATGTTATTGTTGTGCCTTATACTTGTATGCTCAATTTGCATCCCCATCATGTTATACACAATACCTATTCTTTCATGATGGATGACATGTTCTTATACCATGCATCAAATTTATTTGAGCGATGCTTATCTTGTGCTAACTCTCACGTGCACATACACATCATGATGGATGATGTGTACATTTACCATATACACAATTTCTTTGGTTTGTGTTTCTTTTGTGTAGGTACCCATGAATACTTGTCAACCTCGCAATCCCACGAGTTGACAAAACGAGCTCTAGAGAGCAACGATGACTTGGGATCCCATGGATTGTCTTTCCCACCACTCTCTTCGCGCAAAGACTTCACGCATTTATTCTACATGGCCCTCACTTGGCTATGGGTTATTCTCCATTATATATCATTCTATGCCCATCTTGCCATGTTCACTTTGCATGATACGCTCATTCCTATGCTTTTGCCATGCATTTGTGACCCATGCTTTGCATTACACATGATGATTGATTCTCATACTTGTATGTGTATTTGCAAACTTGGTGGAGACATTGCTTGTTATTGCCATGTTTGCTTTGTGCCCCATGCCTATGATGATACTTTCATCTTGCTTTGTGTTCGTGCTTGCGATATGTCATGTGCATTGTCTATGCCTATTATTTGCTCACATGACATGATTGCCATGATTTACTCTAGTGTGTTGCATCTTCGCTCCACTAGTCTGCACGACTTCATTACTATGATTGCTTGCCTTGTTGCATCACCGATGATTCACACTTGCTCATTTCATGCGGTTGATGACAAACATCTACTCCCTCTGTACCCATTTATTTGTCGTTGGGACAATTCTCTGACCAGGTGAAAAGGTGAAAAAGTACGGAACTACCCCCAATTTGAAAAAACACTTGTCGCTGGGATCATCGTCTTCCTCCGCCGCTACTCCCTCCCCCAGGCTCCGCCCCACCACTGCAGCTCTGACGTCCGCCCCCGTCGGCCGCCTTCCTCCGCTCCAATCGAGAACCCAAGGTCCGTCGCTGCCATACACAACTCACTCACCATCCGCCACAGCCTCCAGCCGCCCGCGACTCCTGCCTGTCGTGCCGCTCGTGCTCCTCCCCGCACTGACCAGCAGCAGCGCAACCCGATGCCCTCCTCGATTCATGCACCAGAGCTCCTGATCCGGCAAATTGACCTCGTCGGCGAGCAGCCAGGTCGACCCGTCGCTCGAATTGATCTCTTCCTTGCTGGTAGTCCTACAGTCTGTGTTGATCGCCTGAGTCTTTGCTGGAGTAGATACTGGTTCTCCACCCTAGTTCTCCGGATTCATGCGCAGGAGCAGCAAGTTGATTCCCAGAGTCTGTGTTGGAGTACAGAAGCCAGCGCCATCAACAGTCTGTGTTGGAGACTTGGAGTACAAATATTGTTGTGTTGATCAATCTCTATTGTGTTGATCAAGCTCGCTCTGCTATGTTGGAGTAGATACAGGCTCCTTACATCTGTCCATCAACAGTTTGGAGTATTGGAGCTGCCAAATCTGCAGTTAAGAAGACTTGGGTCAATTGTGTGAACATCAGCAACAACAATATAATTACTGTGAAGTTGACAAATCAACAAGAGCAAGATGAGGTACACAGGATCAATTGACAAATCAGTAGATCTAGATGAGCTACTCCATTTTTACTCCTCATGGCATCTTGTACTCCTAATTCAGTGTTGTTGTCATAGTGAATTTGAATTAAACATGTCTTCTTCATTGTCGTTGTCACAGTGTACTCCATTTCATTTTTACCCATAACAAAAGCAACATGTCTTCTTCTTCTTTCCCATCATAATTTTGGTGCATTTAAATTAAACCAAATGGGAGTATTCCAAACTATTGTTGTCACGGTGTCATTTTGACAGGTTGTTGTCATAGTGTGAACACTAGGAGTCAATAGTGTCAACACTAGGAGTAATTTGACAGTAAATTAAGATTAACTTTATGGACTAAGTTCTGATATGACAAAAAAATTGAAGTTACATTAGTTATTTAGTGGAGCATTTTGATTAATTTGGTCAAGTTATTCACAAGTTTCCATACCGCCAAGTTTGTTTATTGTCTTTCTTTTAAAATGATCACTTGCTACTCCTAATGATCATTTGATTATCCAGAAGCAGCACCATTCAGTTAAAGCAAAATTTGAATTAAAATGATCACAAGTGTTGTTTTACCTAATCTTCAATTAACTGTAGCTACAAACACTGCAAGCTACTGAAACACTAGCTGGTGAACTACTCCAAAATACACTATATACTGGAGTACTGTACTGAAGGCCTGATTTTATATCTAGTGTAATCCAAAATACATTATATACTGGAGTACTCGGTACACTTATACTCCACACTCAAAATATCCTGAATTTAGGGAGCACTAACTAAATTTATATGTACGTACTAAATATGGAGTTATATAAATTTAGTACACTTGTAATCCAAGAAAACTCAGTACTGTACTTGGTTATCTACTCCTGTTCACATTACAAATTTAGGTGCATATAAATTAACTGAATTAACATCTAAACATTTACATTTACCTCTTGCAAAGGAGTAGCAAATTAACTGAATTTTCATAACAGGCAAATGTAATAGGTTGACTTCAACAAATCCAATTTTCAGAACAGTTTGTGCTGAATTTGATAAGGGGGCATACAAACTGTGTGAAGCCGGCTCTAAAGGAAAATAATAAGATGGATAGGATGAAATTTTGTTTGTCGATGCTTGATGAGGCAACAACAGCAACTGCGAGGCCTAAGTTCAAGACTATGCATAATGTTGCCCATATTGACGAGAAGTGGTTTAACATGACAAAGAAGAATAGACCATATTATCTGCTGGATGGGGAGGAAGAGCCTACAAGGCCTATTCATGGCAACTGTATTGGCAAGGTAATGTTTTTAACGGCCATTGCCAGGCCAAGGTGGGACAGTGAAGGAAACGTGACCTTCTTTGGGAAAATCAGTATCTGGCCATTCATGAAAGAAGTTCCTGCTCAGAGGAGAAGCGACAACAGGCCCAGAGGTACAATAGAGACAAAGTCAATAAAGGTCGACAGAAAAGTGATGAGGGAGTTCCTAATAGAGAAGGTCTTGCCAGCGATACAAGCTGTTTGGCTGGAAAGTGATGTTGGACAGACCATCTACATTCAACAGGATAATGCTAAGCCCCATATCTTGCCAGATGACCCTGAATTTCTAGCAGCTGTCTCAAAAACTGGACTTGACATTAGAATAAAACAACCTGCCAACAGTCCTGATTTGAATGTGCTTGACCTTGGGTTTTCCAACTTGTTGCAATCCTTGACAGATTGTCTGAGTCCTAAAACACTACAAGACCTTATTGCAGGTGTTTCGGAGGAATTTGAAGGCTATGAGGTTTACAAGCTCAACATAATTTTCCTAACTCTACAGATGTGCATGATTGAGATCCTGAACCATGCAAGGGAAAATGGGTATAAAATACCACATGTTAACAAGGAAAGGCTTGAGGGTCATGGGCAGCTACCTCCAAGACTAACATTCCCTAAAGAGGTTTAGGCAAATGCCCTATACAACTTAGAGGTAATGGCGAGGGTTCAGTGATGAGGCTTGTGCTGCTTGAGATGAGGCTTGTTCAGATGCTTGAGATGAGGCTTGTTCGGATGCTTGAGACAAGGCTTGTTCAGATGCTTGACATGAGGCTTGTTTAGATGCTTGAGACGAGGCTTGTTCAGATGCTTGAGATGAGGCTTGTTCAGATGCTTGAGATGAGGCTTGTTCAGATGCTTGACATGAGGCTTGTTTAGATGCTTGACATGAGGCTTGTTCAGATGCTTGAGATGAGGCTTGTTCAGATGCTTGACATGAGGCTTGGTCAAATGTGGAGTATGTGTAACTCCATTTTGTGATCATTTTTTCTCCATATATTTTTTCTCCATTTTGTGAGACTTGAGATGTGGAGTATGGGTAATTCTTTAGTTTTAATTAAAAAAAATCTTTTATTTAATTAATTAAAGGAAACGCTTCATTTTAATTAATTAAAGGAAAGGTTTCATTTAATACTGGAGTAAAAGGACTTGTTGTTGCTGCTGCTGCTTTTAAGTTTTAGAAGACAAGGGAAGAGAAGAGAGAAAGAACAAAAGAGAAGAGAAATCTTTTTTGTTTCAAAAGTTTCATTTACTTGTATGGAGTACTCCATTTAAATGAAAGAAAAGATAAGAGAGTAGTAGGAGTAGGAGAGAAAAATGAGTGAATTTAGAAAAGAGAATATAATTTAGAGAAGAAGAAAACAAGGAAAGTAGTAGGAGAGGAAAGGAGTGGGACAGGAGAGGAGTATGGATGGCACAAGGGAAGTACTCCAATAAACCCTACACTAAACTACAGATGCAAGAAGAGAAAGAGAAGAGAGAAGAGAAGTCCTACTATAACTGAAAAAGTTTCATTTAAGTACCTGAAAAAATCCAGTTAATGAACTGAAACTACTGTTGTCCTACACTACTGCAAGTGCTATACTCCTGTTCTGAAAC
Source organism: Triticum dicoccoides (assembly GCF_002162155.2). Lineage (NCBI taxonomy): Eukaryota > Viridiplantae > Streptophyta > Magnoliopsida > Poales > Poaceae > Triticum > Triticum dicoccoides. The sequence goes on along the minus strand of NC_041382.1, from coordinate 361,396,448 downwards.
CCCAAATTCAAAATACTCCAGTTATGAAGTAAAATTCCTGAAGTGTTCCAGGAGTAGAACCTGAAGTGTAGTTAGTGGGTTGATACGTCTCCAACGTATCTATACTTTTTTATTGTTCCATGCTATATTATATCCTGTTTTGGACATTATTGGGCTTTATTATACACTTTTATATTATTTTTGGGACTAACCTATTAACCGGAGGCCCAACCCAGAATTGTTGTTTTTTGCCTATTTCAGAGTTCCGCAGACAAAGAATATCAAACGGAGTCCAAACAGAATAAAACCTTCGGGAACGTGATTTTCGGAACGAACATGATCTAGAGGACTTGGAACCTACGTCAAGAAAACAACCAGGAGGG
>NC_041382.1:361389935-361395776 GCF_002162155.2 Triticum dicoccoides | reverse complement strand
GCCCTCCACCCTCGTGGGGCCCATGTTGCTCCACCGACGTACTTCTTCATCTTATATATACCTACGTACCCCCAAACTACCAGATACGGAGCCAAAACCCTAATTCCACCGCCGTAACTTTCTGTATCCGTGAGATTCCATCTCGGGGCCTTTTCCGGAGCTCCGCCAGAGGGGGCATCTATCACGGAGGGCTTCTACATCAACACCATAGCCTCTCCGATGAAGTGTGAGTAGTCTACTTCAGACCTTCGGGTCCATAGTTATTAGCTAGATGGCTTCTTCTCTCTTTTTGGATCTCAATACAAAGTTCTCCCCCTCTCTTGTGGAGATCTATTCGATGTAATCTTCTTTTGCGGTGTGTTTGTTGAGATCGATGAATTGTGGGTTTATGATCAAGTTTATCTATGAACAATATTTGAATCTTCTCTGAATTCTTTTATGTATGATTGGTTATCTTTGCAAGTCTCTTCGAATTATCAGTTTGGTTTGGCCTACTAGATTGATCTTTCTTGCAATGGGAGAAGTGCTTAGCTTTGGGTTCAATCTTGCGGTGTCCTTTCCTAGTGACAGTAGGGGCAGCAAGGCACGTATTGTATTGTTGCCATCGAGGATAACGAGATGGGGTTTATATCATATTGCATGAGTTTATCCCTCTACATCATGTCATCTTGCTTAAAGCGTTACTCTGTTCTTTTGAACTTAATAATGTAGATGCATGCTGGATAGCGGTCGATGTGTGGAGTAATAGTAGTAGATGCAGGCAGGAGTCGGTGTACTTGTCTCGGACGTGATGCCTATATACATGATCATACCTAGATATTCTCATAACTATGCTCAATTCTGTCAATTGCTCAACAGTAATTTGTTTACCCACCATAGTACTTATGCTCTCGAGAGAAGCCACTAGTGAAACCTATGGCCCCCGGGTCTATTTTCCATCATATTAATCTTCCGTCAACAAGCTATTTCCTTTTCCATTTATTTTGCTTTCTTTACTTTGCATCTTTATCATAAAAATACCAAAAATATTATCTTATCATATCTATCAGATCTCACTTTCGTAAGTGACCGTGAAGGGATTGACAAGCCCTTTATTGCGTTGGTTGCGAGGATTTTATTTGTTTGTGTAGGTGTGAGGGACTCGTGTGTGGCCTCCTACTGGATTGATACCTTGGTTCTCAAAAACTGAGGGAAATACTTACGCTACTTTGCTGCATCACCCTTTCCTCTTCAACGGAAAACTAACACAGTGCTCAAGAGGTAGCAAGAAGGATTTCTAGCGCCGTTGCCGGGGAATCGACGCAAAAGTCAACATACCAAGTACCCATCACAAAACCTTATCTCCCGCACTACATTATTTGCCATGTGCCTCTCGTTTTCCTCTCCCCCACTTCACCCTTGCCATTTTATTCACCCTCTCTCTCTCTGTCCTCCTTCTCTTTCTCTATTTGCCTCTTATTGCCCGTTTCTTGTTTGCTTGTGTATTGGATTGCTTGCTTGTCGTTATGGCTAGTCCCCTATCTTCTCTGTTGTCTCCCGAAAATGAAGTTCTTAATTTTAAGCAAAGGGAAGGAGAAAATCTAAAAGATGCTTCGTATAGAATTTGCAATGCTCAAAATAGATCTACCAGAAAGCAATCTATTTCCGTTATTCTCCGCAATTTTTATGTAGGCACTACTCCTTGGCACAGATATGTCCTTGATACCATTACCGGAGGGAATTTCTTGGGTAGCCACACTTTTGATTCCTATAATGCTATGATAGATTTGTTTGGCTCACCCCCTTTTTTGGTTAATGGAACTATGTTAACTTTGGAGCATGTAATGCAAAAACTTGAAATTATTGAAAATAAAGTTGCTACCATAGAGTTAATCGAAAATTTGGACAAAAAGATCAACAACCAAGTTACTCAATATGGATCTAAATTAGGAGTCACTTTGAAAAATATTAAGGAGAAGGAACCCATAGTTAATGAAAGAATAAATTAGGATTCCTCTAGAATCGATAAACTTGAGGGTATCATTACCAACTTGGGAACCGCTTTTTCTTCCGTAAAGAATACTCCAAATCCTCCAACTAAAATTACCAAGCTTATGTATGTTCCTAAAAATAAGGGTGAATCCTCTAGCAAGGAAACTGCGGATCTCAAATCTATAAGTATTCATCCCAATCTTTTTGCTATCATTAAGGAACCGTTTGCTACTAATGATTGTTTCGATTTTGTGCCTAGAAGTTTGATAATTGATAAAAGGAAAGAAACTCTTAAGGGTGATAGATGTCTCATTGAAGAATTACCAACTAAAGATACCTAGATCTATCCTTGCTTTTATGCCTAGCTAGGGGCGTTAAACGATAGCGCTTGTTGGGAGGCAACCCAATTTTATTTTTATTCCTTGCTTTTTGCTCCTATTTAGTAATAAATAATTTAGCTAGCCTCTATTTTGGTTGTGTTTTTTGTGTTTAATTAGCGTTTGTGCCAAGTAGAACCGTTGGGAAGACTTGGGGAAAGTCTTTTTAATCTTGTTGTAAAAAAAAGAAATTTTAGCGCTCACGAGAATTGCTGCCATTTTTATTTGGAAAGTGCTATTGTAACGCCCCGGATACAACTTTCCATATTTGTACTCCGACTCTTGCCTTTTCCGGAGATGCGATAGGAGATTCCCTTCGTGGTTGGGTTTTGTCTTCGTTTTGCATTTTGCCCATGTCATACATTTCATCTCATGTCATCATGTGCATCACATTTGCATACGTGTTCGTCTCATGCATCTGAGCATTTTCCCCGTTGTCCGTTTTGCAATCCGACACTCCTACGTCCTCCGGCGTCTCCTTTTGTCTCTTTGCGTGAGCGGGTGTTAAACGTTCTCGGAATGGACCGAGATTTGCCAACTGGCCTTGGTACACCACCGGTAGACCGCCTGTCAAACTTTGTGCCATTTGGAGTTCGTTTGATGCTCCAACGGTTAACCGGGGAACCGTAAAGGCCTCGTGTGTGTTGCAGCCCAACACCCCTCCAAAACGGCCCAACAACCCTTCCAAACCTATCCCATGTCCTCCGCCGTCGGATCACGATCGCGTGGTCGAAAACTACACTCCATTTGGACACTCCTACCTCCTTCTATCTATAAATAGGTGCCCCTCCCCGGATTTTTCGCGCAGTCAAACCCTAACCTCCTTCCACCTCGCGCCGCCGGACAGATCCTCCCGCGCCCGGACATGTCCGCCGCCTCCTTCATCCAACCGGAGTCTGCCACATCACCCCGCCGGCCCTCTCTCTCTCCTCCGTGCCGCCGGGCCAGCGGGGCCCATCGCCGGCCCGCCCCTGGGCCAAACCGGGCCGCGCCCCTCCGCGCCGCCGCCCGCCGCCCGGGATCTCCGTCACCGCGCCGCCTCCTTCGCGCCACCGCACCGCTCGCCGCCGGCGACCTGCTCCGTCGGCCGGTCGGCGCCGTTCTCTGCCGCCGTGCCCATTGCCGCCTCTGTCGCGCCCTCGCACCGCCACTGCCACACATAGCTTCATCTCCTCCGCGCTGCCACCCGCGCCGGCTGCGTCGCGCCCCACGTTGCCCGACATCACCTTCGTTCGGTGCCTCGTCTTCAACTCCGGCGGATCCGGTGGATCGGGACCAGATCCACCACTTCGCGAACCAAACACCCCCGCGCATCTCTGCATCCCGCACCGGCTCATCCGAGCACCATCCCGTCCCACTTTTCTGATGTGTTGTTTTTGTCTAAGTCTTTTCCCCCTAACATTTTCAGCCCCTGTTCATCATACCATAACTTGTTGCATACTGCTCCGTTTCATGTGCATGATATATCAAAATGTTCATCATGATGTGCTCTTCATTTTGTTCCATTGTGACATGCTTGTTTGAGTCCATCTTGATGCCCAAATGACTGATGCGAGAGTGCCATAAATTGTTAGGTGCTGATTCTTATCGGAGTATGAGCATTTCTCATTTTTTTTTTCTACATTTGTTGTGTGCTGCATATGAACATGAGCTCTACATGTGTTTTGGGCTATGCCATGCCATCTTTACAGGGGTGTATGCCTTGTATTTTGGTGATCAATGTGGTGACTAGCACAAGCATGCAAAGTTTCTCTCGTGATATTGCTGATTTCAGGGACTTAGAATTTCACTAAGTCATTTCCATGCTGTTATTTTTATGCCATGTGTTCATGTTGCTACAGTGAGATCCATGCTTCTTTTGAGCATCTTCAGTAAGGATGATTTGGACATATGGTTGTGCTCTATCCATCCATGCCCCTGTTTGCAATTATGGAGTGCCCTAGCATGACTTAATCTTGCTCTACTTTTGCTATAAAATGTTCCTGGAAGATTGTTTACATGTTAATCAATTTTTCTATGGTTGTTGTAGTTGATCCAAGCATGCTATAAACTTGTTCTTTCCATGGTTAGCTTCTTGAACATGACATCCTGCTGATTCTATGCTTATCTTGTCATGCAATGCCTTGTGTTGGGTGAATAGAGCTTGCAAAGATGCCTTCATAACTATGTTTTGCCATGCTCAGTTTTCTGTCAAGTCTGAATCTGTTAATGAAACTTGCTATGTTTGCATGGGTGCCTTCTTATTTTCTGATCCTTTTTGGCTCATGGTCAGTAAGGGACTTTTGTTATATGCTTTGAGTAGATTCATGTCATGCCTTGTTTTGCTATGTTCTGTTCCTGTAGCATGTTGTTTGCTTGCTCTAAACATTGCTTTCTGATGTTAATTCCTGACATGTTATTTTCACCAAGTCTGATGCTGATATCTTTTGCACTTTTGTCATGCTTGTTTGAACCTGCTCTTGTGTGATTTAGCCGTAGCTCAGTGTTCATCTTTTGTCGAGCATCTTGAGTAGATCACTTCCATGTGCTTTGTTGTTATGTTGGAGTGCAGTAGCTTAGTTTCTTGTTGCATTCTAGATGGCACCGTGCTGTTAATCGCAGAATTGTGCCATTCTTGTTGTGCTTGCCATTTGCAAACCGTCCATCCGATTCTGGTGATCTTTATATCGATTTAGACCGAAATCAACTCATCTTTCCAATGGAACACTTGGTTTACCAAGTTGATGCCTTGTTCATCCTTTCCCTTCCGGAGCACGCATATGCATTGCATATCACATCCCTCATGGCATGCCATGTTTTGCATCATGTTGCTTGCGCATTGCACTGTGGTTGATTGTTGTTTCCTTTGCTTGTGTTCTTTCTTTGGGTAGAGCCGGGAGACGATTACGTGATCGAGGAACCCGTTGAGTACGCTTACGAGGATCAAGCTTTCGTCAACTCGGAGAACTTTGCAGGCAAGATGACCATACCCTCGAAATCACTTCTATATTTGCTTGCTGGTTGTTCGCTCTTTTGCTATGCCGCGATACCTACCACTTGCTATATCATGCCTCCCATATTGCCATGTCAAGCCTCTAACCCACCTTTCCTAGCAAACCGTTGTTTGGCTATGTTACCGATTTGCTCAGCCCCTCTTATAGCGTTACTAGTTGTAGGTGAAGATGGAGTTTGTTCCATGTTGGAACATGGATATTGTTGGGATATCATTAGTATTATATCTTTTTTACTTTAATGCATCTATATACTTGTTAAAGGGTGGAAGGCTCGGCCTTATGCCTGGTGTTTTGTTCCACTCTTGTTGTCCTAGTTTCCGTCATACCAGTGTTATGTTCCTTGATTTTGCGTTCTGTACGCGGTTGGGTTATAATGGGAACCCCTTGACAGTTCGCCTTGAATAAAACTCCTCCAGCAAGGCCCAACCTTGGTTTTACATTTTCCTAACAACCTATCACCTTCCCTTGGGTTCTGCAGACTCAAGGGTCATCTTTATTTT
>NC_041382.1:361367017-361389521 GCF_002162155.2 Triticum dicoccoides | reverse complement strand
CTTGTCTCAGTGTTGGTCCAAACCAGAGCCACTTGCGGCGCCACCTTGGGGAAACTTGAGGGCTGGTTTTAGCTGTACGTAGTGTTCATCTGGTGTTGCCCTGAGAACGAGATATGTGCAGCTCCTATCAGGATGTCGGCGCATCAGGCGGTCTTGTTGGTCTTGTTTTAACATTGTTGAAATGTCTTGTAACCGGGATTCCGAGTCTGATCGGGTCTTCCTGGGAGAAGGAATATCCTTCGTTGACCGTGAGAGCTTGTGATGGGCTAAGTTGGGACACCCCTGCAAGGTTTTTGAACTTCCGAAAGCCGTGCCCGCGGTTATGGGCAGATGGGAATTTTTTTAATATCCGGTTGTAGAGAAATGACACTTAACTGAATTAAAATGCATCAACCGCGTGTGTAGCCGTGATGGTCTCTTTCCGGCGGAGTCCGGGAAGTTAACACGGTCCTTGTGTTATGCTTGAACATAAGTAGTTTCGGGATCACTTCTTGATCACTTCTAGTTCACGACCATTGCTTTGCTTATCTTCTCGCTCTTATTTGTGTATGTTAGCCACCATATATGCTTAGTGCTTGCTGCAGCTCCACCTCACTACCCTTTCCTACCCTTAAGCTTAAATAGTCTTGATCGCGAGGGTGTGAGATTGCTGAGTCCTCGTGGCTCACAGATACTTCCAAAACAGATGCAGGTGCCGATGATGCCAGTGCAGGGGACGCCACAGAACTCAAGTGGGAGTTCGACGAGGATTTGGGACGTTACTATGTTTCCTTTCCGGACGATCAGTAGTGGAGCCTAGTTGGGTCGATCGGGGATCTAGCATTTGGGGTTGTCTTTCTTTATTTGGTTCCGTAGTCGGACCTTGATTGTATTCTGAATGATGTATTGATATATTTATGTATTGTTGTGAAGTGGCGATTGTAAGCCAACTCTTTATCCCATTCTTATTCAGTACATGGGATGTGTAAAGATTACCCCTCTTGTGACATGCCTACTATGCGGTTATGCCTCTAAGTCTTGCTCCGACACGTGGGAGATATAGCCGCATCATGGGTGTTACAGCTATTTAGTTAATTATTTTTGCAGATGATTAATAGATAAATTCGTCACGCCAGCAATTTATTTTAGAATTTTTGGGGTTTCATAACTTGCGTTAGCCACAAATTACTACAGACTGTTCTGTTTTTGACAGATTCTGTTTTTCGTGTGTTGTTTGCTTATTTTGATAAATCTATGGCTAGTAAAATAGTTTATAAACCATAGAGAAGTTGGAATACGGTAGGTTTAACACCAATATAAATAAAGAATGAGTTCAATACAGTACCTTGAAGTGGTGCTTTGTTTTCTTTCGCTAACGGAGCTCATGAGATTTTCTACTTTAAGTTTTGTGTTGTGAAGTTTTCAAGTTTTGGGTGAAAGATTTGATGGATTATGGAACAAGGAGTGGCAAGAGCCTAAGCTTGGGGATGCCCATGGCACCCCAAGATAATGTAAGGACACCTAAAAGCCCAAGCTTGGGGATGCCCCAGAAGGCATCCCCTCTTTCGTCTACTTCCATCGGTAACTTTACTTGGAGCTATATTTTTATTAACCACATGATATGTGTTTTGCTTGGAGCGTCTTGTATTATTTGAGTCTTTGTTTGTTAGTTTTCCACAATCATCCTTGCTGTACACACCTTTTCAGAGAGACACTCATGATTCGGAAATTGTTACAATACTCTATGTGCTTCACTTATATCTTTTGAGTTATATAGTTTTTGCTCTAGTGCTTCACTTATATCTTTTAGAGCACAGTGGTGGATTTGTTTTATAGAAACTGTTGTTCTCTCATGCTTCACTTAGATTATTTTGAGAGTCCTACAAAAGAGCGTGGTAATTTGCTTTAATTATGTTAGGCATTCAAGATTAATAAAAAAATTATTATGAGTATGTTGAATACTATGAGAAGTTTGATACTTGATAATTGTTTTGAGATATGGAGATGGTGATATTAGAGTCGTGCTAGTTGAGTAGTTGTGAATTTGATAAATGCTTGTGTTCAAGTTTGTGATTCCCGTAGCATGCACGTATGGTGAACCGTTATGTGAAGAAGTTGGAGCATGATTTATTTATTGATTGTCTTCCTTATGAGTGGCGGTCGGGGATGAGCGATGGTCTTTTCCTACCAATCTATCCCCCTAGGAGCATGCGCGTAGTACTTTGCTTTGATAAATAATAGATTTTTGCAATAAGTATGTGAGTTCTTTATGACTAATGTTGAGTCCATGGATTATACGCGCTCTCACCCTTCCACCATTGCTAGCCTCTCTAATACCACGCACCTTTCGCCGGTATCATACACCACCATATACCTTCCTCAAAACAGCCACCATACCTACCTATCATGGCATTTCCATAGCCATTCTGAGATATATTGCCATGCAACTTTCCACCGTTCCGTTTACTATGACATGCTCCATCATTGTCATATTGCTTTGCATGATCATGTAGTTGACATTTTAGCTGTGGCAAAGCCACCGTTCATAATTCTTTCATACAAGTCACTCATGAATCATTGCTATCTCAGTATATCGCCGGAGGCATTCATATAGAGTCATACTTTGTTCTAGTATCGAGTCGTAATCATTGAGTTGTAAATAAATAGAAGTGTGATGATCATCATTCATAGAGTATTGTCCCCCAAAAAAGGGAGAAAGGCCAAAAAAAGAGGCCTAAAAAAATTAAAAAGGGACAATACTACTATCCTTTTTCCACACTTGTGCTTCAAAGTAGCACCATGATCTTCATGATAGAGAGTCTCCTATGTTATCACTTTCATATACTAGTGTGATTTTTTCATTATAGAACTTGTCTTGTATATTCCAATGATGGGCTTCCTCAAAATGCCCTAGGTCTTCGTGAGCAAGCGAGTTGGATGCACACCCACTTAGTTCTTTTTTGAGCTTTCATATACTTATAGCTCTAGTGCATCCATTGCATGGCTATCCCTACTCACTCACATTGATATCTATTAATGGGCATCTCCAGAGCCCGTTGATACGCCTAGTTGATGTGAGACTATCTTCTCCCTTTTTGTCTTCTCCACAACCACCATTCTATTCCACATATAGTGTTATGTCCATGGCTCACGCTCATGTATTGCGTGAAGATAGAAAAAGTTTGAGAACACCAAAAGTATGAAACAATTGCTTGGCTTGTCATCAGGGTTGTGCATGATTTAAATACTTTGTGTGGTGAAGATGGAGCATAGCCAGACTATATGATTTTGTAGGGATAACTTTCTTTGGCCATGTTATTTTGAAGAGACATAATTGCTTAGTTAGTATGCTTGAAGTATTATTGTTTCTATGTCAATATTGAACTTTTGTCTTGAATCTTTCGGATCCGAATATTCATACCACAATTAAGAGAATTACATTGAAATTATGCCAAGTAGCATTCCACATCAAAAATTATGTTTTTATCATTTACCTACTCGAGGACGAGCAGGAATTAAGCTTGGGGATGTTTGATACGTCTCCAACGTATCTATAATTTTTGGTTGTTCCATGCTATATTATATCATGTTTCGTACATTATTGGGCTTTATTATACACATTTATATTATTTTTGGGACTAACCTATTTACCAGAGGCCTAGCCCAGAATTGCTGTTTTTTGCCTATTTCAGAGTTCCACAGAAAAAGAATATCAAACAGAGTCCAAACGGAATGAAACCTTCGGGAACGTGATTTTCGGAACGAACATGATCCAGAGGACTTGGAGCCTACGTCAAGAAAGGAACCAGGAAGGCACGAGGTAGGGGGCGCGCCTACCCCCCCCCCTAGGCGCGCCCTCCACCCTCGTGGGGCCCACGTTGCTCCACCGACGTACTTCTTCCTCCTATATGTACCTACGTACCCCCAAACTACCAGATAAGGAGCCAAAACCCTAATTCCACCGCCGTAAGTTTCTGTATCCGTGAGATCGCATCTTGGGGCCTTTTATGGAGCTCCGTCGGAGGGGGCATCTATCACGGAGGGCTTCTACATCAACACCATAGCCTCTCCGATGAAGTGTGAGTAGTTTACTTCAGACCTTCGAGTCCATAGTTATTAGCTAGATGGATTCTTCTCTCTTTTTGGATCTCAATAGAAAGTTCTCCCCCTCTCTTGTGGAGATCTATTCGATGTAATCTTCTTTTGTGGTGTGTTTGTTGACACCGATGAATTGTGGGTTTATGATCAAGTTTATCTATGAACAGTATTTGAATCTTCTTTGAATTATTTTATGTATGATTGGTTATCTTTGCAAGTCTCTTCGAATTATCAGTTTGGTTTGGCCTACTAGATTGATCTTTCTTGCAATGGGAGAAGTGCTTAGCTTTGGGTTCAATCTTGCGGTGTCCTTTCCCAGTGACAGTAGGGGCAGCAAGGCACGTATTGTATTGTTGCCATCGAGGATAACAAGATGGGGTTTATATCATATTGCATGAGTTTATCCCTCTACATCATGTCATCTTGCTTAAAGCATTACTCTGTTCTTTTGAACTTAATACTCTAGATGCATGCTGGATAGCGGTCGATGTGTAGAGTAATAGTAGTAGATGCAGGCAGGAGTCAGTCTACTTGTCTCGGACATGATGCCTATATACATGATCATACCTAGATATTCTCATAACTATGCTCAATTCTATCAATTGCTCAACAGTAATTTGTTTACCCATCGTAATACTTATGCTCTCGAGAGAAGCCACTAGTGAAACCTATGGCCCCCGGGTCTATTTTCCATCATATTAATCTTCCGTCAACAAGCTATTTCCTTTTCCGTTTATTTTGCTTTCTTTACTTTGCATCTTTATCATAAAAATACCAAAAATATTATCTTATCATATCTATCAGATCCCACTTTCGTAAGTGACCGTGAAGGGTTTGACAACCCCTTTATTGCGTTGTTTGCGAGGATTTTATTTGTTTGTGTTGGTGCGAGGGACTCGTGCGTGGCCTCCTACTGGATTGATAGCTTGGTTCTCAAAAACTAAGGGAAATACTTATGCTACTTTGCTGCATCACCCTTTCCTCTTCAAGGGAAAACCAACGCAGTGCTCAAGAGGTAGCATGGGTTCACCTATGTGCATAAAAATCATAAAAACTCAAAATCATTTGAACCTGATAACTTGGATTCAAAATACTCCATGCATCAATGATATGGAACAAAATTAACTGAAAAGCATCACCATGCATTTAATCCTGCAGATCACCAAGCATCAACATGAATTGTAGAAGCACACTTCTGGCAATCTACTGCGGTTACTACTCCTGTTGGCAAATGGAGTAGTACAGCCAACCTACCAAAACACCTAACAGTTTGAAGAAAAACCGAAGCTCATGTAGGAGCAGAGGAAGACAAGCACAGCCAAAGCCTCACACAAACACAAGATGAAAGATCTCCTATGAGCATCAGCTTCTCCTTTTAGTAGAAGGCTAGAACCACCAAGGGAACAATCTCAATGAAAATACTGATGTACTCCTAGTAATCTGCACTATACAACTTGCTATTCCAATAATTGAAAGGAATAGTCCAATACTGGTGTATTAGAAGCAAGAGTACTGAAACTTGCCAACTGGCAAGAGTACTGCTATTGTAAAACTACTGAAACTACTCATGTAATAGTGGAATTTTCAGTGGAGTAGCTGCAAAATTCAGTAAATACTGATGTACTCCTACTGCAAAAAAATTCAGATACTATAAACTGCATCTGATGCAGTAGAACTACTCATAGTTCATCTACTAAAAGCACATGAACAAAATTCGGACACTATAAAGCACATGAACAAAATTCAGACACTATAAACTGGAATACTTGAATCACAGTGCATCTACTAGAAGCACATGAACATGATCAACAACAATACTCACCATCATCGTCGAGGAAGCACGCTGCAACTTGCTCCAGCTTGGTTCAGTCCTCCTCTGCTCCAGCTTGTCGGCGACGAAGCTACATGGTCGGCTACCGCACATTGGGGACGAGCTCAGAGAGGCGTTGGTAAAGCTCGGAGATCTGCACCTGCTTGAATCGCCAAGTTCAATCCCTATTCCAATCTCGGAGAGGCGTTGGTAGATGAGCAACACCAAGGGAGCGAGGATGCCGAGGAGGGCCGACGTATCGCAGCTGCTGATGTTGGAATGGAGGAAGGCCGTTGCAGATCGAGCCGCCGCGCTCCGGATCAGCCGTCGGAGAATAAAAATGAGATATTGGCAACGGCAACGGTGATGGAGCCAATGGAAAAGCGGCAGCGGCGCGGGCGAGGGAGAGGCGCCGGTGACACAGACGAGGCAGAGGCGCAGGCGATGCAGGCTAGGGAGAGGTGCCGGTGACATAGGCGAGGCCGAGGCAGAGGCGCCGGCGACGTGGTCTAGGGATTCGGCTGAGAGCGAGCGGGTGAGTGAGCGAGAGAGTGGACGAGAGTGAGCGGTGGGAGGGTAGTTTAGGAAACAGCAAAAAGAATTGTACGTGACAAACTTTGTACTAGAAACCCCCAACGACAAATAAAACGGTACAGAGGGAGTACATGCTTTGCACATGATTGTTATTGCTTGTCGTCATATATCTCCATATGTTGCCTCTCTCATGCTAGATGAGTTTCCATGTATTGAGCGCAACCATGATTTTAGTCTTGCTAATGAGATTGCCCCCATAGCATTCTCACATATGTTTGGAGATTTTGACATATTACTTATGAAGCATGCTTGTCTTCCCTCTTTGCACCATATACCTAGTGCCATGAATATAGCCATTATTGCATCATATTATTCATGCACTTGTGCTACTAATGGTTATGTGCAAGAGCAGAGAACCATCATGATGGATGATGTGTTTATCTACCATGCGCATACATTCTTTGCTTTGTTTTGTGCATGTGTAGGAAACTTGGACTTCGTGTCAACTTCCACGTCACGTGAGTTGACAATCCGAGCTCTTGAGAGCGAACCACCTTCTACCATGGCGCTTCTACATCATACTTGCTTGTGCTTCGGCATTGTGAAGGACGCACATGGACATGCTTTCAAGGTGATATCCTTCTCTTTTGAGAACCCCCAAACCATGAGCATGCATATTGTGGATCATACTACTTGTGTTGCTTGCACCATGAGACTTGGACCACTTGATTGCACAGATGTTAGAGACCTTGCTTCGACTTGTCATTTTCACCGCTCCATGCATCATGATATATATGCCTTGTGTGTTGCATCCAATTATTGGATTACTTGCTCCTCTTATATGTTTGGTTTCAACAATGTCATCACTTCACATATGCCATGTCCCATCGATTGCCACATGCTTGCCTTGATTGCCTCACACATGATGAACACTTGCTCTTTGATGCGGAGCATCCCAAGGCCATCCCCATGGACCCAACTACATCTCCTACGACACCTCTTGGACCCATGACACGAGCACGTGCAAGAGCTCTTGAAACCGAGGTGACATCTCTCCTCTCACAATTCCACTTTGATGCACATGAGACATGGCTACTACCTCATATGGACACTTTGTGCATGCTCAGGTATCATGGAGAAGCTAAGGAGCAAGGAGAAGAGGAAGGTGGACGTGACGACGAAGAAGAAGAAGTGATGAAGAAGAAGCTACAAGCTCCAGACGACCGGCTAGGACCAGACGTCCGATGATCTCCAGCCTCCGGACGTCCGATGATCTCCAGCCTCCGGACGTCCGACCCAGATCGGACGACCGACGCCACCGCACCCGAGCCAAATCTACGGATTTCCGAAACCAACGGACGACCGTCACCCGGATGTCCGACCCTGACTGGACGTCCGACAGTAAACCACCCGAGCCGAATCTACGGACGTCCAACAGGCACCGGACATCCGGACCCTCGCGAGCCTCCGGATGACCGGTGACTCCCGGACGTCCGACGCCTGTGTGCTGTTTTCGTGTTGGGCCGCAGCCCACGTACCCCTTCGCCCCTCTTTTGCACTAAGACTATATATAGACCTCCTATTCCTTCTAGCTAGGGTTAGCAAAGGATTAGCTCATATTTCGTGTGAGAGCTTGGCTCATCCACTTGGTTACCTTCTCCTCGGAGATTCGAGCCTCCTACGGAGAAGATCCCCCAAGTGGATTCAAGACCCCTCTTTAGGGAAGAACATCAAGACCTCCTCACGGAGAAGACTGTTACCCTTGTATCGTCCTTGGTTGATCGTGTACCGTGTGAACCCTATGTATTCGAGGATCTAGCACATGTGTGACTTTCTTGTGTTGGTTTAGTGTTTCTCTTGTGTTTCCCTTGTGTTTTCCCTCTCTTTCCACCTCGTGTTCTTCGTGTTCTTAGTTGGGATCCACTTCGTGAAAGATCGGCCATATAGGGTTCTACCCTACATCATCTTGGTATCAGAGCCACGTTGATCATGATTTCGGAGCCTCCCTGTTGTGTTTCTATCCTTGTTTTGTTGTTTTTCGTCCTAATTCGAAAATTCCCCACAAAAATAGCCCCAATTTTTTTTGTGATTTGTTAGTGTGTTGAGATTTTGTTGGTTTGGATACGTGGATTTGCTTTGTTTTGAGTGGATCTAGCTTTTCCCCCCTTTCCCCACCCTTTCCATCCACAAAATCATCCAGATTTGTCTATTTTCGCCATCTCCACCTCGATCCCTAGCTATTCATCCCGTGCCTAATTTTCGCCCAGGCACCAGACGTCCGACCCAGCCCGGATGCCCGACGACCAAACGACCGGCCCAGCCCGGACGTCCGGCCGACCCTAACGAAACTGAATTTTTTCAGTGTAGTCACCACCCCCGCCCCACATTTCCGCATACGCACTCCCACCACCAATACACCATCAACACTTCCACATACCACCACCATTTGGACCGTTTCACACTCCGACACATGTTGCCACTTCAAGTTTTGAGAATTTGAGTTGTGGTTCCGTATCCTTTTGTGTTTCGGCTATCTAGGTACGGTTCGACATCGACATCACTGTCGCTCATCTTCGCCACGGACGCATCATCAACAACGACCACCTTGACTACATCTTGATGGCCGTAATTGGATCACCGTCCTCCGGTCTTGCTTACGGACATGGAGCCAAAGAACAGTAACCTCATCTTGGTATTGGACATATCAGTCTTGCCATTACATTGATAGCCATCATAGCCTTATTCCTTTGTGTTGCTTACCCATCGAGACTAGCCATTGAGTATTGCCGGCAACGAGACTTGTGCACATTAATGATCATACTTCCCATAGCATACATACATCATTGTTGCATATATTGGTATCATCTCTTGTGTCACGAAGTTGTCATCGCATACACAATTGCTATCTTGGTTCGTGAAGCCTCGCATAAGAAAAGAGCTCCAACATCAAAGAGCCAAGCAAGCATTTAAGCAAAGAGGAAAGATAGGCAAAGAGCTTTTAAGCAAGAACCATAGCATCATACAACATTAAGATTGTCATACTTGATCATCTTGGATCATATCATAGAAGCACCTTGCATAGAGCATACTTGGGATAGAAGTCGTTGCATTTTTGCTAAGTAGGTTGTGCACAAGTTCTTGTATCCACCTATTGTGCAACTGTGCTAGTGTCTCTCTAGTGTTGTGCAACAATAGTATTTTTGTGGATTCCACATTTTGGCTCATCCTTGGTTGCCCAACCCCACTTATCTTTTTGCGTGTGTGTTTCCGTGTACATTATATGCATGGTCTACTTGTTACATTGCATCTTGCGAATCTTTTCCAATATTATTGAAGCTCACTTACAATTGCATCAAATTTTGTGCCACCATCCTAACCAAGATCCACCATAAGCTTTTACTTGTGTAGGTGTGAGAAACCGACAAGAGCTAGTACCAATTGTGCTATTTCCTTGTCCTACATTGGAGTGATCATCTATACACTTTCAACTTCGGTTAAGGTACATTTGGTATTCGTTCTTGTCTTTCTACCACTCACATTTGTCTTGGAATGATGGATAGGCCAAGTACTTCTACCAACCCACTCTTCATTGAGCACGGCGATGACATGAACTCCTACGTCACCAAGAGTCACCTCTTTGGTGCACAACGTGCTTTGCATCAAGAGCAACAAGCCATGAGTGAACGCATCGACAACCTACCCGCCGACTTGAGACTCTCCGAGCAACGTACAAGGGACTACTTTGACCACAAGCTCGACGATCACAAGCAAGAGAATGATGCAAGGATGGACGAAATTCGCACTTTGTTGCTCAACCGCTCTTCTTCCACTTCATCTTCATCAAAAAGGACCCGCTCAAATCGACACTCCGACTTCACCCTCTCTAGCTCAAGTACACCGACATCGAACACTCTACGCCGTGCCGCGCGCAACGATGGTCAAGCAAGCCTCAATCCCCTACACGACACCGACTCTTAAGAGCGCCGACAATGTCAAACTCAAGAGGCCTTTGCGCTAGCACCAGAACGGTAATAACAACGCCAACATGAAGAGGAAGAGTGAGCGCGTTTACACCAAGTTGCACAAGATGCCGAGGCACAACGCCAAGAAGAACAACTCCGTGAAGCTCAAGCACTTGCGGCGCAACAAGCCCTCCAAGATTCAAGTCGAGCCGTAGCCAACCGAGGCCAACAAGTTCGAGAACAAGAAGAAACACTTCGCAAAGAAATTCAAGAACGGAGATTTCAAGCTCGCGTGCATCGTCAAGTTCCTCAAGCTCCTCCTCGAGCTCGACAAGCTCCTCCACAAGCTCGCCAAGAACATCAAGTTCATCAAGAGCATGACGATAATGGAAACCAAGAGCAACATGAGGTTGACAACCCTCCTCACCAAGAGCAACACGACCTTGACAATCATCTACAACATGGGTGTCATCATCCCCGACCCCAACACAATGAAGAGCAACGCTACGGAAAGCTCAAGTTTACCATGCCCAAATTCAATGGAAGCAACTATCCCGAAGAATACCTTTCATGGGCATTGAAGGTAGACAAAATCTTCCGTTTGCACAACAATGAAGAAGAGAAGAAGATCGTGATGGCATCCCTTGAGTTCCAAGACTATGTCCTCATTTGGTGGAACAAGTTATCGAGCGCCGAGAGTCAAGAGGTGAACCACCCATCACTACTTGGGCGCAAATGAAGGATGTCATGAGAGCACGCTTTGTGCCTACCTACTACAACCGCGACCTCTTCAAGAAACTCTAACTACTCAAACAAGGAACCAAGAGTGTTGAAGAGTACTACAAGGAGATGGAGATTGCCATGATAAGAGCCAATGTCACGGAAGATGATGAACAAACTATGGCACGTTTGTTGAATGGACTCAACCATCCTATCAAAAATATAGCTGACTTCCAACCATACTCAAATCTCATCGAGCTAGTGCATCAAGCTACCAAAGCGGAATGTCAAGTGCAAGACGATTTCAAGTATGCCAAGTTCTCATCCAAGTCTTACGGCTTCTCCAACAACCAAGCTTCAACGACTCCAACACCGTCTACCAAGCCTTCTACTAGCAACATCGACAAGTCGAGTTCCAAGAAAGCTTCATCAACCCCAAGTCAGCCTCCTACTACGAGCAACTTCAAGCCGAGACCTTCATCATCCTCAACCCCCATCGATGAGACCATCAAGATGAGTTCCTTCGAATGCTTCACATGCGGAGGCCGAGGCCACAAGTCCTATGAGTGCACCAACAAGCGGACCATGATCCTCAACGATGACGGCATTTACGACTCAATGAGTGAAGGAGAAATGGACGCCATCGAGCAAGTCGCCATGCATCGGCAAGTAAACGATGAACAGGAACAAGTCTTTTGCGATGAAGATTCAAGTCCCGCTCTTGTTGTCTCCAAGCTCTTGACTCTCCAACATCACCAAGAAGAAGACCAACGATGCCACATATTCCACACCAAGGCCGACATCAATGGACGATCTGTCAAGGTCATCATCGATGGAGGGAGTTGTCATAATCTCGCAACTGAAGAACTTTGCTCCAAGCTCCAATTGCCCAAGATGAAGCATCCACATCCATACAAAGTGCAATGGATTAGCGACTCCGGCACCATCCAAGTCAAGCACCGAGTACAAGTCTCCTTCAAAATTGGCGCCTATGAAGACACCTTGGAGTGCGACATCGTTCCAATGATCGTTTGCCATCTTCTGCTTGGACGCCCATGGCAATTTGATAGAGGAGTCATCCACAACGGCCGAACGAACCACTACATCTTCAAGATGAAGGGCAAGGAGTACGTCCTCCATCCAATGTCGCCAAGTCAAGTGATCACCAACAAGCAAGCCACCCATCGTGGAGATCATGGTGAGAGAGTGAGCCACCAAAAAGAGAGTGAGCGCCACAAGCCCAAATCGAACACCTCCACGATGAGCGAAAAGAAGAACATAGTCTTATTTTCCACCAAAACTGAGAATCCATCTAGTGTCCTACACTATGTCCTTTTGTGCAAGGACAATGAACCACAAATTAACACCTCTCATACTCTTCCTCTAGTGTTGTCTTCTCTTTTGCAGGAATTTCGGGATGTTTTCCCCGACGAGCTACCTCCGGGACTACCTCCACTACGAGGCATCGAGCACTGCATCGACCTCATCCCTGGAGCACCGCTTTCTAACAAAGCCCCCTACCGCGTCAACCCCGAAGAAACCAAAGAAATACAAAGGCAAGTAAAGCATCTCATAGACCATGGACATGTGCGTGAAAGTTTGAGCCCTTGTGCCGTCCTGGTCATTCTTGTGTCAAAACAAGACGGTAGCTTTTGCATGTGCTCCGATTGTAGACCTATCAATGCTATCACCGTTCGTTATAGGTATCCCATTCCACGCCTTGATGATATGCTTGATGAACTTGGCGGTGCCACTATCTTTTCAAAAATTGATCTTAAGAGTGGTTACTATCAAATCTGCATACAAGAGGGTCATGAATGGAAAACCCTTTCAAAATCAAGTTTGGCTTGTATGAGTGGTTAGTCATGCCTATGGGTCTATCGGAAGCACCGGCTACTTTTATGCGTCTTATGAATCATGTTTTTTCCCTTTCATTGTTGTGTTTGTTGTGGTCTACTTTGATGATATCCTTGTTTATAGCAAATCTCTTAAAGATCATGTCACCCATGTTCGAACCGTTTTGCAAACTCTTCGAAAAGAGCAACTCTATGCTAATATGGAGAAATGCCTTTTTGGTGTTGACAATCTCGTTTTCTTGGGTTTTGTTATTTCTTCTAAGGATCTTCATGTTGATGAGTCCAAGATCAATGCTATTAAGACTTGGCCACAAGCAACCAATTTGCAACAAGTGCGTAGCTTTCTTGGCCTTGCGGGTTTCTATCGTTGCTTTGTGAAGGATTTTAGCACCATTGCCTCATCTTTGCATGCTTTGAGCAAGAAGAATGCGCCTTTTGTTTGGGGACCATCCCAAGATACCGCTTTCAATGAGCTTAAGAACTTGCTTACTCATGCTCCCGTGCTTGCTTTACCCAACTTTGAAAAGATTCATTGCGATGCTAGCGGTAATGGCATAGGAGGTGTGTTAACGCAAGAGAAGCGCCCCATAGCTTACTTTAGTGAGAAACTCTCCGGCGCGCAAATCAATTACCCCATCTATGACAAAGAGCTATATGCTTCAGTCCGTGTTTTTCATGAATGGGAACACTATCTTTGCCCTCATGAGTTTATCATTCATACTGATCATGAAACGCTCAAGTATCTTAAGGGCCAAACCAAGTTGAACAAGCGTCATGCTAAATGGAGTGAATTTATTGAGTCTTTTCCTTATGTCATCACGTACATTAAGGGTAAAGAAAACATTGTAGCCGATTCCCTTTCCCGCATATGCATGCTTGTCACTCAACTTGAATTGGATGTCATTGGTTTTGAGCATATCAAAGACTTGTATGAGCATGATCCTACTTTTGCCACTCCTTATGCCAAGTGTTTGTCGCACACCTCTTGGGAACGCTATTACATCAAAGATGGATATCTTATGAGAGCTAACAAACTTTGCATCCCCGAGTCTTCTTTTCGTTTCTTGCTTTTGCAGGGATCTCATGGAGGAGGCTTAATGGGACATTTTGGACGCAACAAGACGTTCGCTACGGTCTCTAAGAACTACTTTTGGCCAAAGATGTTTTGCAGCGTCAATCGCTTCACCAACCATTGCTCTACATGTTGCAAAGCTAAGTCCAAAGCTCAATCTCATGGCCTTTATATGCCTCTACCAATTCCATATCAACCATGGGAAGACATTAGCATGGACTTTGTACTTGGGTTGCCTAGGACTCATAATGGGAAGGATTCGGTATTTGTCGTTGTGGACCGTTTCTCAAAAATGGCACATTTTATTCCTTGCAACAAGATAGATGATGCTTCACATGTTTCTAATCTCTTCTATAGGGAAATATTGCGTCTACATGGAGTGCCAAAGACTATCGTCTCGGACCGCGACGTCAAGTTCCTTAGCTACTTTTGGAAGACCCTATGCGCCAAGCTCGGAATCAAGCTGCTTTTCTCCACGGCGTATCATCCACAAACCGACGGCTAAACGGAAGTTACCAACACACTCTCCGCTCTACTTCGGGTACTCATCAAGAAGAACATCAAGGAGTGGGAGGAGTGCTTACCTATCGCCGAGTTCGCCTACAAACGAGCAAGACACTCAACAACCGGTAAGTCCCCCTTCAAGGTCATCTACGGTTTCAATCCTTTGTCACCATTGGACATTCTCCCTCTACCACTCCAAGAGCGCATCAATTTGGACGCTAGTGCAAGAGTGACACATCTCAAGAAGGTGCATGAATATACAAGGAACACCATCGAGCGCCAAGATAAATGCCTTGCGTCCAAGCTCAACTTCAACAAGCACCCTATGGTCTTCAACATTGGTGATCTTGTGTGGCTACACCTTCGGAAGGACCGTTTTCCCCAAGAACGCAAGTCCAAGCTTCGACCCCGAGCGGATGGACCCTTCAAGGTGCTCGCACGATACAACGACAATGCTTACAAGATTGACCTCCCGTGCGACAAGTACAATGTGAGCGACATCTTCAATGTCAAAGATCTCTCTCCCTTCCATGGTGATGAAGAATTTGATACGAGGACGAATCTTCCACAATGGAGGGGAGATGATGCGGAGCATCCCAAGGCCATCCCCGTGGACCCAACTACATCTCCTACGACACCTCTTGGACCCATGACACGGGCACGTTAAGAGCTCTTGAAACCGAGGTGACATCTCTCCTCTCACAATTCCACTTTGATGCACATGAGACATGGCTACAACCTCATACGGACACTTTGTGCATGCTTAGGTATCATGGAGAAGCTAAGGAGCAAGGAGAAGAGGAAGGTGGAAGTGACGATGAAGAAGAAGAAGTGATGAAGAGGAAGCTACAGGCTCCGGATGATCGACCAGGACCGGACGTCCGATGATCTCCAGGCTCTGGACGTTCGACCCAGACCAGACGACCGATGCCACCGCACCCGAGCTAAATCTACGGATTTCTGGAACACAATAGACGACCGACGCCCGGATGTACGACCCCGACCGGACGTCCGACAGAAGACCACCCGAGCCGAATCTACAAACATCTGACAGGCACCAGACCTCCGGACCCTCGCGAGCCTCCGGACGACCGGTGAGTCCAGGGCGTCCGACGCATTTGTGCCATTTTCGTGTTGAGCCGCAGCCCATGTACCCCTTCGCCCCCTCTTTTGCACTAAGACTATATATAGACCTCCTATTCCTTCTAGCTAGGGTTAGCAAAGGATTAGCTCATATTTCGTGTGAGAGCTTTGATCATCCACTTGGTTACCTTCTCCTCGGAGATTCGAGCCTCCTACGGAGAAGATCCCCCAAGCGGATTAAAGACTCCTCTTTAGGGAAGAACATCAAGACCTCCTCACGGAGAAGACCGTTACCCTTGTATCGTCCTTGGTTGATCGTGTACCGTGTGAACCCTATGTATTCAAGGATCTAGCACATGTGTGACTTTCTTGTGTTGGTTTAGTGTTTCTCTTGTGTTTCCCTTGTGTTTTCCCTCTCTTTCCACCTCGTGTTCTTCGTGTTCATCGCGGGATCCGCTCCTATCGTGAAAGATCGGGCTATAGGGTTCCTACCCTACATCACTCTTTCTATTGTGTTGAGTGCCACACTATATTCACTACACCCCATGCACATTATGCTTGGATTGTCTTGCACTTGACCCATGTGTTTAGACACTTCATTTTATTTGGTGTTGTGAATGCTTCCTATGCCTACCATAGACCTTTCATTGAGAGCTTTATGCATGCTTGCTATGACCATGAGGTAGATGCTTCTTCTCTTGTCACACACATTTGCATCACTACCTCACACTTGCATACTTATTTCCATGATATCCTTGCTTGTGCTCAATTTATGTGCTTATATGCCATGTCACAATCCTTTGTCAAACCATATGATTTGCATGATGACGACACTTGTTTGGTGAATCACCTCTTGAATGATTGGTTTTGCACTAACGCTGACCACATTTGTTTTTCCAAGTGTTTGTTGTCTTTGCTCCTTTTGAAGGAATCCCAAGATGGTGCGACATTGGAGAGTGCCCATTTCTAGCTTCGAGATGACGAGAACTTGGTGATCGACCACTCCTACACGGCGACGCCATCTCTCTCCCATGGTGATTTGGATTTCGATCCGAGGTCAGATCTTTCCCAAGGGAGGGGAGATGATGCGGAGCATCCTACGGACATCACCATGTCAAGAGTCCATTTGGTAAGTGACACGTGCGACATCTACTTCACATACACAAAGGTGAATCATCTCCTTTACACGTGCTCACTTGACCCCTTCGAGGATGGTATACTACGTGACACTCCACTCGTGTGCATGCATATGTATTGTTGGAATGGTACGGATGACGAGGAGGAGTGCGAGCGCAAGTGTACAACTACACCATTCGCGAGGGAAGCCTAGAAGAGAAGACGGAAGAAGGAGCTGCAAAGTCTACAACGACCGGACGACCGGAAGCCGCCGGACGTCCGACCCTCTACAGCCGCTGGACAATCGACGAACACCAGACGTCTGACATGTCCCAGGCACCGGACGTCCGATGCTCTTCAGAAAGCAGATGCCACCCATCCCGAAGCAAAACGATGGATGTCCGACACCCTCCGAATGACCGGACCCCCACGAGCGACCGGACGTCCGACCCTGTCTGTGTGCAGCCGGGCCTTTGGCCTTGTATCTCTCTCCCACTTACCCCTTCATGGCTTAGCCTATAAAAAGCCCTTCCCCTCATCCTTTGTAGGGTTAGCAAAGTGATAGCTCATTTGATAGAGAGCTTTGCTCCTTGTACCACTCTAGTCTTGAGAGATAGATACTACTACTCCATTGGAGGCCAAGACCTCCATCTAGGAGAAGATCCTGCGGGATATATCGTCAAGACCCCTTCATGGGAAGATCCGTCTAGGATATCATCAAGACCTCCTTTTGGAGATGAACCTTACCTTGTATCTTTCCCTTTGTTGTTCATGTGCCTTGTGGATCTTGTGTGTTTGATTGTCTAGTGGATGTCTGATTGGACTTGTTCTTGAGCGTTTCCCCTTGTGATTTCTCTCCGTTCATCCCTGTGTTCTTCGTGCTCTTAGTGGGATCCGCTCCTTTCGTGAAAGATGGGTCATATAGGGTTCTACCCTACATCAATTCTTTACCCTTTTATAGGCAGTGAAGTACCAAACGCCCCCCTCTCGAGCCTTAAAACTTGCTTGTTCCCGAAGAGTTCGTGCGAGCGGCATGGTTGTTTCACCCGAAACCATATTAATGAGAATCCCGTAATGTGCGGGCACGATCTCTTTTTTGACAAGACGTGCCAATGGAGGCTATTCCTCAAAACGTGAAACGCGGGTATGAAAACGGCTCAAAATGTTAAAGAGCCAGATGTGATGCCTCACTGAAAAGTTGTCATTAAAAGATAGTGTTTCATTTTGATACTCTGCCTTCGTGGCTAAGGGTTATATTTACAATACATAGCCGGATACAGTTCTTTTGTTCAGAAAATTGCTTTGAAGTATTCAGGAGGAGGAACCTGCCTTGCAATGCCGAAGACAATCCGCGTGCCGAACATATTGTCATTGAAGACTGGTTCAGGGACTACTAAGGGAGTCCTGGATTAGGGGGTCCTCGGGTGTCCGGGCTATTCGATATGGTCCGGACTAATGGGCCATGAAGATACAAGGCGTAAGACCTTCCCCCGTGTCCGGGTAGGACTCCCCTATGCGTGGGTGGTAAGATTGATGTCCGGATATATAATTTCATTCCTCTACAAACCGACTCTGTACAACCCTAGGCCCCTCCGATGTGTATATAAACCGGAGGGTTTAGTCCGTAGGGACAATGAGAATTCACATAGGCTAGACATCTAGGGTTTGGCCATTACGATCTCGAGGTAGATCAACTCTTGTAACCTCTATACTCGTCAAATACAATCAAGCAGGACGTAGGGTTTTACCTCCATTAAGAGGGCCCAAACCTGGGTAACATTGTGCCCCCCTTGTCCCTTGTTACCTTCGATCCTCAGATGCATGGTTTGGGACCCCCTACCCGAGATCGGCCGGTTTTGACACCGACAATATAATATTCTTATTGTTGGGGATATGCATATCCCCGTAGAGGTAACCTAGTGTCATTCAAAAGTTCTCCAGTTTCATGTCAGTCGGAAGAAGTTTGTTAATGAGACTTGATCAACCTTGTTAATGAATTCCTTTTGATGGGCATGAGATGGATGAATTTAGAAAGTACAACTTTCTATAGCTACTTTTTACTTTCTATTATTTAGACAAAATAGTGTTATTTGTTTGTTTTCTGAATTATTCATGCAATAAAAAATGCCCCGAAAATAAAATTTCTCCAAATGCCCTGAAAATTTAGTATAATTTTTTATAGAATTTTTAAGATTTTTTGGCACTGAGAACACACCAGGGGGCTACACAAGTGGACCACAAGGGTGGAGGGCATGCCCTACCCCCTGGGCGCGCCCCCCTACCTTGTGGGTCCCACATGCATCCCCCTCACTTATTCCAGCACCCATCCACTTCTTCTTCCTCTAGAAAAAATCATCCTGTTGCTCAGACTCGTGTTCTTGCTCATCTTGCTGCCATTTTTGATCTCCTTGTGCAAAGCTCCATTTGCAAAACTGCTTTGGGGATTGTTCTTTGGTATGTGACTCTTCAATGGTCCAATTAGTTTTTGTTATAGTGCTTTATATATTGCAAATTTTTGTTGTTGTGGTGACCTTGTTCTTGAGCTTGCATGTCAAATTTATATGGTCCAAAGTAGTTTTGATGCATGATATAGCCTCTAGACACTTGTAGGAGTAGTTGTTATAAATCTTGTTGAGTTTGGTTCACTTTTATTTTGAGTCACTAAAAATTTCAAAAAAAAAATAGATAAAAGAAATGATGAAAATATGGTTGAGAGCCTCTTCAAGTCGGGGTTCAAAGGAAAATGAAAACGAAGAGAGGAAGAAGCCCAAGTATAACCTTCCTTGCACCGCGGAGGTTCGACCGTGTGAATGGCCAAGTGATGCATTCTTGAGGGCGGCCGGAATTGATGAGGATTTGTATTATTTGGCAGAAAATGCAGGCATCACCGATTTCCTCCATGATAAGTGTGGTCAGTACCTCCTACTCACTAATACCTTCGTGCACAATTTTCACTTCCATGCTCGGAAATCACCACCCATGGTAGAGATTTATTTATATGATGAGCATAAGGAGATGGTGCTTTATAATTTTTGTGAGTTTTGCAAATTGCCTTATGAGGGCAGCATCAATGAGCCACGTCCTAGAGATGTGGAAGATTTTATTGATGAAGTTACCGTAGGGGAAGGGAGAGGAGTGTCGGAAGCGAGAGTGTCTAGTTTGCATTTTTCCTGTTTTACGCTATTACTCATTATTTGCTGGGAGATGTTTAATTGGTCGTGGGGAGAGTGGAGGCCTTAGTGCCCCCGACCTCGCTATTTTGCGCCATGCTTTACTTCGTGATAAAACTTTTAGTTTGGGTGCCATGGTTGCTCGACGGTTGAGTTTAAACCATTCAAGGAGTCCTATCTTTGGAGGTATCTATGCCTCACGCCTTGCTAGATGCTTCGAGATACCTATTAGGCACGATGAGGAAGAGGAGATGTTGCTACCCACTATATACTTAGACTATAACAGTATGGTAGTGCATGATTTTATTAAGAATGATAAAGACAAGAGACTCATTTACAACCTGGTATTTAGCCAGGATACTTGTCAGATTATTACTTTGCCTACACCTTCTTTGTTCCATATTCATTTAGGCAGGTACCTCATTTTGCCCAAGGACATTTATGCATACTGGGAGCGGACGCGATCCCCAGTTCCTAAGCCAGAACCATCACCTGATATGTATCAGGAGTCTATTTATCAGTGGGAACCATAGGAGCTCGCTAACCAGTAGAACCCCCAGGATCCTCCTCAGCACCCAGGAGAGGGCTACTTTGATCCACGAGCATAGGCCAACTCAAGCCAAACACCTAAGCTTGGGGGAGTATGTATTTCTCACCGACATTAAATTCATGTTCACACACTCATTCCAGTTGTCGGTGTTCATACTTCTTAATTGTATTATCCATGCTAGTTTATTTCTTTTTCTCTCTTTCTTCTGTTGTGTTTGAAAAAACTTTGAGAAAATCCAAAACAATTTAGTTATAGCTTCTTTTTAGTTTTCCTTTCCTTGTTTATTTAGTAGTACTATTAAAAGAAAACCCAAAAATATTTCTCGTTCTTCTTTTGCTTGTTGGGAGCTTTCTCGTGTAAATAGTTTTTCTCGTTCTTGTTTTACTTTCTTCAGAAAAACAAAAACTCCAAAAATATTCCAGTGTGTTTCTTTGAAATTATTTTTTCTTTCTTTGGGTCGAGAGGAGAAGATCACAATGAAAATGTTGAGTGGATCTCATATGCATTATTGTCGATCTAACAGAGAGCCCATATTACCTTGTCTTCTCCTTTGAAATGCATGTTTGCAGATCCCAGCTTAGTCCAATGCATGCGCACTCTTATTATTATTCACACCGTTCGGTCGTGCGAGTGAAAGGCAATAATGACGATATATGATGAAATTATTGAGATGAGGAAAAGCTGGCATGAACTCAACCTATTTTGTTTTTGTAAATATGATTAGTTCATCGTTCTTGATTCAGCTCATTATGAATGAAATTTGTTTGCAATGACAATTAGATACTATAGTTACTCATGCCATGCTTAATTAGCTAGGAGTTTATAATGGTTTACCTTGCATGCCAACATGCTTTTAAAATGGTTGTGATGTAGTATGATAGGATGGTATCCTTCTTTGAATTATTCGAGTGGCTTGACTTGGCACATGTTCACGCATGTACTTGAAACAAAATCAACATAGGCTCCATGATATTTATGTTCATGGTGATTTATATCCTACTCATGCTTTCACTCAACGTTGGTTAATCTCAATGCATGTTTATGAATGTTATCGCTCTCTAGTTGGTCGCTCCTAAATCTTTTGCTAGCCTTCACTTGTACTATGCGGGAATACTGCTTGTGCATCCACTTCCATAAACCCAAAGTTGTTCCATATGAGTCCACCATACCTACCTATATGTGACGCCCGGGCAATCAAGCTACAGTAACCCTCTAGTAATGATGCCACGTCACCTCGATTATTGTTGATATTCTCGCGTTAGTTTAGAACCGGTCCAAATTCAAATTTGAATTTAAGTCAAACAATAAAAGTTTTCAAACATTAAAATACAAATGTTTGGTTTGTACTAAATATTACAAAGGTAATTATGGTGTAACAAACCCATTTTTATAAAATGCCTAAGGAATTTAAAATGATTTAAAAACAGAAAAGAAAATAAATAAAAGAAAGAAACTACAAAAGAGAAAACAAACAAAAAAAAGGGAAAAGGACCCACGGGCCAGCCGACCCAACAGGCTGGCCCACTCGGCCAACCGGCCAGCCCACCCACGCTCCCTATACACCCCTGCCCAAACCCTAACCAACACCCAGTACCCCACTCCTCCTCGTTCCCCACTCTCCCTCTCTTTCTTCCGATCCCATCTGGGTCGAGGTACCCGAGCCCGCCGCCGTCGTTCGACCCGCGGCGCTGCCCGTCGCCACCGCCCGGGGCCACCTCGCCGGACCGCCGCACCACCGCCCCCTGCCTCCTCCCAGGCCCCCCCTACTCGACTGGATCGGGGAGGGGCCAGATCCCGCGCCGCCCTGAGCCTGCGACGCCGGCGCCCATCCCCGGCGCCGCCTCGTCGCTGCTGTGCTCCGCCACCTCGTCGTCGCCGCTCCATCGCCTCTCCCTCGCTGACGCCAACGCGCCCCGTCGCCCCCCCTTCCCTGCTCGCAAGTGAGCGCTGTCGTCCCCCTTCGCCCCCTCTCTCCCTGTGTCGCCCCAGTCACCACCATCCCCGCCCGTGGTCGACGCGCTCCGGCCCTGCCCGTTGCATGCTCACCGCG
>NC_041382.1:361358883-361366693 GCF_002162155.2 Triticum dicoccoides | reverse complement strand
CCCGTGCACGGCCTCGCTGGCCCACGGCCGCGGCCACGGCGCTCGACCGCCCTGCTCGTGACCCGTGGCCGCGCCACCATCGCCTCCTCATGCGCCCCCCCACTGCGTCGCGGCCTTCGCCTGGACGCCGCCCCTCGCTGCCGATTCCCGGCGCCCGCACGCGTGCCGACCGCCTCGGTCGCGCCCGGTGGCCTCACCCCCACACCGCCGCCCCGCAACGCTCGGTCGGGTGCGCCCCTGTTCGGGCTGTGCCCCGACGCCCGCGCCCTCTAGGCCCCTATGGGCCACAGACATGTGGGGCCCGGCCCAGAACGTTTTAAAAAAGAAAAGAAAAGAAAAAGGAAATAAAATAAAAATGAAATAATAAAATTAATTAATAAATAATCAATTAATTAGTGAATTAATTAACTTAATTAATCTTGTTTAGTTAACCTAATTAACTATTGTGAGCTATTTAAACTGTGATTAGATTAGTTAAATCCTAATTAGAGTAAATAGAGTATGACATGCGGGACCCACACGTCAGATTGACACAGTCAACTCCCTGTTGACTGCTGACGTCATGCTGACGTCAGCATGCACTATTCTGGATAATGTTAGAATTAAATAGTTAAATAAATTCTAAAAATGATTAAAACTTTAGAAAATCATATAAAATAAACTGTAGCTTAGATGAAAATACTTTCTACATGAAAGTTGCTCAGAACGACGAGACGAACCCGGATACGCAGCCTGTTCATCCGCCACGCACCCCTAACATATCAAACTCGCAACTTTCCCCCTCTGGTTCATCTGTCCGAAAACACGAAACACCGGGGATATTTTCCCGGATGTTTCCCCCTTCACCGGTATCACCTCATACCGCGTTAGAACACGTCTAGCTCTGCCTGTTATCCTGTTATGCACTTGCTTGCTATGTATTTACTGTTTCTCCCCCCCCCCTCTTCTCTTCGGTAGACCCCGTGACGATGCTGATGCCCCAGTTCGACTATGGAGTTGACGACCCCTCTCTCTTGCCAGAGCAACCAGGCAAGCCCCCCACTTGATCACCAGATATCGCCTACTCTTTTCTCTATACTGCTTGCATTAGAGTAGTGTAGCATGTTACTGCTTTCCGTTATTCCTATCCTGATGCATAGCCTGTCCTTGCTACTACTGTTGTTACCATTACCTGCTATCCTACTGCTTAGTATAGGATGCTAGTGTTCCATCAGTGGCCCTACACTCTTGTCCGTCTGCCATGCTATACTACTGGGCCGTGATCACTTCGGGAGGTGATCACGGGCATATATGATATATTTTACACAGTTACATTACCTGTGATACTGTTCGGAGATGGGGGCTGAAGGGGCAGGTGGCTCCATCCCGGTAGAGGTGGGCCTGGGTTCCCGACGGCCCCCGACTGTTACTTTGTGGCGGAGCGGCAGGGCAGGTTGAGACCACCTAGGAGACAGGTGGGCCTGGCCCTGGTCGGCGTTCGCGGATATTTAACACGCTTAATGAGATCTTGGTATTTGATCTGAGTTGGCTACGAGCCTATACGCACTAACCATCTACGCGGGAGTAGTTATGGGTATCCCGGCGTCGTGGTATCAGCCGAAGCCTTCTTGACGTTAGCGACTGAGTGGCGCGCGCCGGGTTGGACTGCGTTAACACAACTTCCTTTGTAATGGAGGTTGCTAGGTCTGCTCACCGGCCGCGTACGCAATGTGCAGGTGTGCTAAGGGCGATGGGCCCAGACCCCTGTGCGCTTAGGTTTAGACCGGCGTGCTGACCTCTCTGTTGTGCCTAGGTGGGGCTGCGATGTGTTGATCTTCCGCGGCCGGGCATGATCCAGGAAAGTGTGTCCGGCCAAATGGGATCAAGCGTGTTGGGTAAGTTGGTGCACCCCTGCAGGGAAGTTAATCTATTCGAATAGCCGTGATCTTCGGTAACAGGACGACTTGGAGTTGTACCTTGACCTTATGACAACTAGAACCGGATACTTAATAAAACACACCCTTCCAAGTTCCACAGACAACCCGGTGATCGCTTTTCCACAGGGTGACGAGGGGAGGATCGCCGGGTAGGATTATGCTACTGCGATGCTACTGGAGATGCTACTTGGAGATACTACTTGGAGGACTTCAATCTACTCTCTTCTACATGCTGCAAGACGGAGGCTGCCAGAAGCGTAGTCTTCGACAGGATTAGCTACCCCCCTTTTTATTCTGGCATTCTGCAGTTCAGTCCACTGATATGGCCTTTTACACATATACCCATGCATATGTAGTGTAGCTCCTTGCCTGCGAGTACTTTGGATGAGTACTCACGGTTGCTTTTCTCCCTCTTTTCCCCTTTCCCTTCTACCTGGTTGTCGTAACCAGATGTTGGAGCCCTGGAGCCAGACGCCACCGTCGACGATGATTCCTACTACACTGGAGGTGCCTACTACTACGTGCAGCCCGCTGATGACGACCAGGAGTAGTTAGGAGGATCCCAGGCAGGAGGCCTGCGCCTCTTTCGATGTGTATCCCAGTTTGTGCTAGCCTTCTTAAGGCAAACTTGTTTAACTTATGTCTGTACTCAGATATGGTTGCTTCCGCTGACTCGTCTATGATCGAGCACTTGTATTCGAGCCCTCGGGGCCCCTGGCTTGTATTATGATGCTTGTATGACTTATTTATGTTTTAGAGTTGTGTTGTGATATCTTCCCGTGAGTCCCTGATCTTGATCGTACACATTTGCGTGCATGATTAGTGTATGATTGAATTGGGGGCGTCACAAGTTGGTATCAGAGCCAACTGCCTGTAGGAATTCCCCTTTCCAACTCCTTGGCCGAAGTCGAGTATAGTCATTAAAAAACTTTTACTAACATGGCTGTGTGGCTTACGAGCCCACGTCGCCATTTGGGTGGTATTAGGATCTTTTATTCCTCGCCTTTACTTTGGGACCCTGATCTCTCTTCTATTCGGGTTAAATGGTTTTGCTAACTCTAACTCTAGGTTATCCTAAATATTTTCTCCCGGAGAGCCCCTTCATTCCAGATGATGGCCTGCTTCACCAGAAGATTCTGAAGATACTCTTTGATATTCTCTCGAGACTTTGTGCCCATCACTTTTGCTATTCCCGACCACCAATAAATCCTTATGGATAACTACTTACACTTGCCATTCATACGATCATCCCCCATTGATCCTGTTATTACAAGATACCCTGAAGTTTTCTCTATTGTTCCGAGAATACTTTGTGCCTATTGCCTAGCAGTTCTTTGCCACATGAATACCCCTTCAAATAAATCCTCGCACTTGTCGAATATCCGCTCATCCCCAGTTGTTCATGTGTTTCACAAAAGTATTCAAAATACTATTCGATCTTCCGAAAATCCTCTGAAGCCTTTTGCTCTTGAAATTCTTGCTTGCTTGCATTATGGTTAATCCCATAAGTCTCGTAGTCTTATTGACATTCCTTGTCATTATCATTTTGAGTCTGTTGACTCAATATGTTTGCGAATACCCGCAATCATCATTGATCCTTATAAATTACCTTCCCAGCTGAGCTGCTATTCTTTTAACTGGAATTGGTTCTCGACCAATCCAATTGTCGTTGATTGTACCCTAAGGCTATTCAACTTATCCGTCCCTAATCAGAGCATTGCTTCTGATCCCTTGATTTGGAAATGATAATTCCTTTGCATTTGACAATTGAGTTAGTCAGTTGTTTCTATAATCTGATCTCCTTGCATTCTTCTTCCCCTAGTTGAGTACCGATGCTCACGTCAGATCCCTTGTGGACCACCAGATCCTTTGTTGGATTTTATCTGACAACGCCCTTCATATTTAATAACCTTGTGAGCCTTTCCTCTGATACATAACGCCTTTGATAAATTGTATCCTCTGCTTTCTCAACCATGCTCTGCCTTCGAGCTTGAGTTAATTACTTCTAAAGATTCTGGTATATGATTCTAAGATGCCTCGATGGGTTGAACCTATGCCTTCCTTAATATGTGTGGACTCAAAAGTTTTCACGAGTCGTACTCTTCTGGTATTTTGCCAGATAAAATTTCAACACTACAACTTCATTGAACGCGAGAAGTGAATGAAAGGTTGTGCATTGGGGAAGTGGGAGTCGACCTTGAACTTTGTGTTCATGCCCATGGACACGATACACATCTTCTCATCGAAGCTTCTTTTAAAATTAATTATTCCATTGATATAAGATCATCTTATATCTGGGATCTGGCCTTTTTGCAATCGTGGTTCCGACCATGTTCTCCTTTAAATACCATTTCTCGTGCAAGTTTAAGCACTTGTCTTCTGCAGAGCAATGCCCCAGTACAACCTCTACTTCGATCTGTCATCGAGTATTACCCCATGGTATCTCGAGATTATCATGGAACTGCCTAAATTTTTATGAGTTCATCAAGTACTACCTTCTCACCGATTCAAATTTTTCACGGGCTCTGAGTTATTAAAAACTCAAAGACACCGATAACTGAATCGAGTTCGCATTGCGATTCAACAAGTATTTGAACCCATCACTGCTTACAAATTTATTAATCCTTCAAGTCGTTCCTAGCCTGATCGGCTATATCATTATCGAGCTAATTTTAACTGTGCTACCCGGTCCTTCTTCCCGGAGCACAATTTTCGACGATGAACTAACCTTACGTCGATCATCATCGTCATATCATTTCGCCTTGAACAACAAGCTTGGTTTCGAGTTTGTGTCGTACCCTTGGTTCCAATAACCTTTCACTTTATCATTACTTTGACTTGATGTCGTCGCCGATCGATTACATCTTCATGAACTCTCGCGACAAATGTGTCGTGAATATCATCAACATTCTCAGCTCTTCCAAGAGGTCTATTGAAATCATGATGAGAAATACCATCCTTGCCCTCGATGATTGGTGTTATCATCGACCACTTTATTGCCTTCCATTCAACACAAACTGGTTCGTGTTTCGTGTTATACCTTGAGATCCTTACTATCCAACATTTGTTCTTCTTTAGCTTGGAGTATTACCATCTTTTATGACAAGAATGTCATGAGGATTACTCCACCTCTTAAGAATTCTTGGTATAGTGATACTTCTCACCATCACCATTCTTTCTTGGTTCCCGTGTTGATTCTAACCAAGGTACCTACAAGTGAACGGTGTTGTTTGGATTCTGTACTTCTAGCAACCCTATTGCTTGAAGTTAATGGTCAACCGTTCATTCTTAGACTATTGATTATTGAATCACCATTCTATCATTGATCGTGCTACCTAGTCCCATATTTCAGTTGCACCTTTAACCAATGTTTAACTGTGTATGTTTTCCTCAAGCATACATCATTATATCATTTGATCCGACAAGTGTTATCTCCTTGTTCGCATAACTGTGGAAATCCACCTTTTTGGAAATCTTGAGGATTTTCGCTGATTCCATCAGCTACCCCCTCATCCTCTCCTTGATTTAATGATGAGCTCTTGTTTAGGAACTTGCTCCCATACCTGACACCAATCAGATCTGAATCTCGGTCAGATATGATGGTTGGAACATATTTCCAAGAGTTATAACAATGGTCTTTATGTGACCCGGTAAGGTGATGTCGTGCCTAGCACACCTGGTCGGAGGCCCTCTTGTTATAGTTCCCCTTTTCAGCAAGGTTACCTACTCTTCCATGGGGAAACTATAAGACTTATTCTGCAAGTTGTTCCTGATGAATCTTTTGAGTATCCAAAGTCCGACCTTTGCTTGAAGACCATGTCAATGCTATCTCGAAGCATGTCTGTGGTACTCCGTTCATCAACAAGAACATTTGAAGCACAATGCTAAATTCTCTTTATCAATTATCCAAACACCGTTGTATGGGTAACGTCATGAAATTCCTCTCCCTTTACCTCAATGATTCTCTACTTCTATCCTGTCATGGATATCATGCCCCGCTTGTCCTTGGGAAGGATATACCCTTGAAATATGTGTGTATACACATTTTCCTCCCCATTATTTTGATTAAACCTGGAAATCACCTTTCCTTTCCATTGGTTTATTTAAACCCTTTCTATGATCTATATGATATAAACAGTAATAATTCCCTACTTGTGCAAACACCTTGGTGTACAACTCGGTCAGTAAGACCCTGTTTCTATTGTTGATGACATTTCGGTAACCGCCGATGGATGAGAACTTTGCCTCTTGGCCCGCCTCGTTCAACGAGCAGGAAAAATAGTTCTCTTCGTCCCTCGCCCTTGGTATCGACGTTGTCGCCGACATAATCGATAGGCTACCCCCCTGACATTCCTTGCTTGCATGATCATGCAAGACGTCTCCGCCCTTTCTACTTTTAAGAACATGGTGGGCCCATAACCCATAGTTCCCAGGATCGAAACCTGACTCTCCTGCACACCCCAGTTTCCAAAGTTATTCCTCCTGCGTGGACTCGTAAGTAATTCATGAGCCACCTTTCCGATGAGATCATCAATTCTGGCATCGGACACAATAATTATACCGTTGCTTTGAAACCACTTTCACCTTCTGACTAGGCATTGAATGATTGCCTGGCTGCTTGAAACTTCTTATTGTACCTCCCAACTTTACTCTCGATGTCTTTTAAATGTTCAAACTTGAGAGGTACTCATATGCTCATTCATGGGTTAATCCCAGATTATAAACCTTATAACATTCTGTCGTTGCCGACCTGCCCCATTACCTATTCGTAAATACGATGGAGTTCCCGAAGAAAAGAGCCGACTTCATCATGAGGACCTGAAACAGAGGAATGAAGAAATCAATGTAATGGATTGACCTCTTCGAGAAGAGCAACCAAGACCGAAAAGATTCGCTAGATTCATTATCAAACTTTCCCCCCTTACACTACCTCTTAAATCTCGGGACGAGATTTCTTGTAGTGGAGGAGAATTGTGACGCCCGGGCAATCAAGCTACAGTAACCCTCTAGTAATGATGCCACGTCACCTCGATTATTGTTGATATTCTCGCGTTAGTTCAGAACCGATCCAAATTCAAATTTGAATTTAAGTCAAACAATAAAAGTTTTCAAACATTAAAATACAAATGTTTGGTTTGTACTAAATATTACAAAGGTAATTATGGTGCAACAAACCCATTTTTATAAAATGCCTAAGGAATTTAAAATGATTTAAAAATAGAAAAGAAAATAAATAAAAGAAAGAAACTACAAAAGAGAAAACAAACAAAAAAAGGGAAAAGGACCCAGTCAACTCCCTGTTGACTGCTGACGTCATGCTGACGTCATGATGACATCATGATGACGTCAGCATGCACTATTCTGGATAATGTTAGAATTAAATAGTTAATAAATTCTAAAAATGATTAAAACTTTAGAAAATCATATAAAATAAACCGTAGCTCAGATGAAAATACTTTCTACATGAAAGTTGCTCAGAACGACGAGACGAACCCGGATACGCAGCCCGTTCATCCGCCACGCACCCCTAACATATCAAACTCGCAACTTTCCCCCTCTGGTTCATCTGTCCGAAAACACGAAACACCGGGGATATTTTCCCGGATGTTTCCCCCTTCACCGGTATCACCTCATACCGCGTTAGAACACGTCTAGCTCTGCCTGTTATCCTGTTATGCACTTGCTTGCTATGTATTTATTGTTTCTCCCCCCTCTTCTCTTCGGTAGACCCCGTGACGATGCTGATGCCCCAGTTCGACTATGGAGTTGACGACCCCTCTCTCTTGCCAGAGCAACCAGGCAAGCCCCCCCCCCCCTTGATCACCAGATATCGCCTACTCTTTTCTCTATACTGCTTTCATTAGAGTAGTGTAGCATGTTACTGCTTTCCGTTA
>NC_041382.1:361354067-361358638 GCF_002162155.2 Triticum dicoccoides | reverse complement strand
TTCTCTATACTGCTTGCATTAGAGTAGTGTAGCATGTTACTGCTTTCCGTTATTCCTATCCTGATGCATAGCCTGTCCTTGCTACTACTGTTGTTACCATTACCTGCTATCCTACTGCTTAGTATAGGATGCTAGTGTTCCATCAGTGGCCCTACACTCTTGTCCATCTGCCATGCTATACTACTGGGCCGTGATCACTTCGGGAGGTGATCACGGGCATATACGATATACTTTACACAGTTACATTACCTGTGATACTGTTCGGAGATGGGGGCTGAAGGGGCAGGTGGCTCCATTCCGGTAGAGGTGGGCCTGGGTTCCCGACGGCCCCCGACTGTTACTTTGTGGCGGAGCGGCAGGGCAGGTTGAGACCACCTAGGAGACAGGTGGGCCTGGCCCTGGTCGGCGTTCACGGATATTTAACACGCTTAACGAGATCTTAGTATTTGATCTGAGTTGGCTACGAGCCTATACATACTAACCATCTACGCGGGAGTAGTTATGGGTATCCCGGTGTCGTGGTATCAGCCGAAGCCTTCTTGACGTTAGCGACTGAGTGGCGCGCGCCGGGTTGGACTGCGTTAACGCAACTTCCTTTGTAATGGAGGTTGCTAGGTCTGCTCACCGGCCGCGTACGCAACGTGCAGGTGTGCTAAGGGCGATGGGCCCAGACCCCTGTGTGCTTAGGTTTAGACCGGCGTGCTGACCTCTCTGTTGTGCCTAGGTGGGGCTGCGACGTGTTGATCTTCCGCGGCCGGGCATGACCCAGGAAAGTGTGTCCGGCAAAATGGGATCAAGCGTGTTGGGTAAGTTGGTGCACCCCTGCAGGGAAGTTAATCTATTCGAATAGCCGTGATCTTCGGTAACAGGACGACTTGGAGTTGTACCTTGACCTTATGACAACTAGAACCGGATACTTAATAAAACACACCCTTCCAAGTTCCACAGACAACCCGGTGATCGCTTTTCCACAGGGCGACGAGGGGAGGATCGCCGGGTAGGATTATGCTACTGCGATGCTACTGGGGATGCTACTTGGAGATACTACTTGGAGGACTTCAATCTACTCTCTTCTACATGCTGCAAGACGGAGGCTGCCAGAAGCGTAGTCTTCGACAGGATTAGCTACCCCCCTTTTTATTCTGGCATTCTGCAGTTCAGTCCACTGATATGGCCTTTTACACATATACCCATGCATATGTAGTGTAGCTCCTTGCCTGCGAGTACTTTGGATGAGTACTCACGGTTGCTTTTCTCCCTCTTTTCCCCTTTCCCTTCTACCTGGTTGTCGTAACCAGATGTTGGAGCCCTGGAGCCAGACGCCACCGTCGACGATGATTCCTACTACACTGGAGGTGCCTACTACTACGTGCAGCCCGCTGATGACGACCAGGAGTAGTTAGGAGGATCCCAGGCAGGAGGCCTGCGCCTCTTTCGATGTGTATCCCAGTTTGTGCTAGCCTTCTTAAGGCAAACTTGTTTAACTTATGTCTGTACTCAGATATGGTTGCTTCCGCTGACTCGTCTATGATCGAGCACTTGTATTCGAGCCCTCGGGGCCCCTGGCTTGTATTATGATGCTTGTATGACTTATTTTTGTTTTAGAGTTGTGTTGTGATATCTTCCCGTGAGTCCCTGATCTTGATCGTACACATTTGCGTGCATGATTAGTGTACGATTGAATTGGGGGCGTCACAAGTATGCGGTATTTACCTGCTGTTCCAAGTAAATTTGCATGTGCCAAACTCTAAACTTCCAAATAATAATTTGTTTTGTCTGCCTGAATCGCTCATGTAGCGACTGGGGGTTGTCAGTATCTTCCATGCTAGGTGGGTTATTCTCACGATGAGTGTTGATTCACTTGTCATTCACGAGAAAGTGGCTGGTATTCGGGATGTCTAGTTCCATGCTCAAATAAAATCAAAATATAATTTCAAACAAACCCCCCCCCCCCACACACACACACACTCCAGGACTGTTGTTTGTATGGACGGTACCCATTGTTTCGAAACAGTCGTGGAGTGTGCTCGTTGGTGTAGGGGGAGTAAAAACTTTACCATTCTGTTTGGGAACCACCTATAATGTATCTAGCATGAAATATACCAAGATCTCTTGGTTGTTATGTTGACAATGAAAGCATACTGCTCAAAATATTATTCATCTCTGTTTCAAAAAGCTCGAGCTCTGGCACCTCTGCAAATCCCCGCTTCCCTCTGCGAAGGGCCTATCTATTTACTTTTATTGTTGAGTCGTTATCCTCTTATAAAAAGCACCACTTAGAGAGCACCACTTTCATTTGTATGTGTTGTTATTAATTGATATTGAGTATGACTGTGACTGGATCTCTTTTACCATGAATTACAATGTCTAGTCAGTCCTTGATCTTCAAGGGTGCTCTGCATTTATGTTTTGCGGTCTCAGAAAGGGCTAGCGAGATACCATCTTGTTATATCATATCATGATTGTTTTGAAAAAGTGTTGTCATCCGAGATTTATTATTACTCGCTAGTTGATTATGCCATTGATTTGAGTAAATGTGAGACCTAAATGTTATTTTTATTATGGTTAGTTTGTAATCTTTCCTGAAAACCTGAATGTTGGCTATACATATTTGCAACAACAAGATAAACAGAGTTTGTAAAAGTTTTCCTTTATCACTTTCAGTTTGCTAACTGAATTGCTTCAGGACAAGCAATGGGTTAAGCTTGGGGGAGTTGATACGTCTCCATCGTATCTACTTTTAAAACACTTTTGCCCTTGTTTTGAACTCTAATTTGCATTATTTGAATGGAACTAACCCGGATTGACGCTGTTTTCAACAGAATTGCCTTAGTGTTATTTTTGTGCAGAAATAAAAGTTCTCGGGATGACCTGAAAATTTACGCAGAATATTTTTGAAATAAATGAAAAATACTGGCGAAAGAATCCACCAGGGTGGAGGGCGCCACCTCCCCTAGGGCGTGCCCCCTGCCTTGTGGGTCCCCTGGACCTCCACCGACCTCAACTCCAACTCCATATATTCACTTTTGGGGAGAAAAAATCTGAGAGAAGGACTCAACGTGTTTTACGAAACAGAGGCGCCACCACCTCATGTTCTTCATCGGGAGGGCAGATCTAGAGTCCGTTCGGGGCTCCGGAGAGGGGAATTTGTCACCATCATCATCACCAACCTTACTCCACAAATTTCATGATGCTCACCGCCGTGCGTGAGTAATTCCATTGTAGGCTTGCTGGACGGTGATGGGTTGGATGAGATTTATTATGTAATTGATTTAGTTTTGTTAGGGTCTGATCCCTAATATCCACTATACTCTAAGATTGATGTTGCTATGACTTTGCTATACTTAATGCTTCTCACTAGGGCCCGAGTGCCATGATTTCAAATCTGAACCTATTATGTTTTCATGAATATATTTGTGTTCTTGATCTTATCTTGCAAGTTGTAGACACCTATTACGAGTTATGATCCGCATACCCCAAGGTGACAATAATTGGGATTCTTTCCGGTGATTATCGTAGTTTGAGGAGTTCATGTATTCACTAAGTGCTAATGCTTTTGTCCGGTTCTCTATTAAAATGAGTCCTTAATATCCCTTAGTTTCCATTAGGACCCCGCTACCACGGGAGGGTAGGACAAAAGATGCCATGCAAGTTCTTTTCCATAAGCATGTATGATTATATACGGAATACATGCCTACATTATATTGATGAATTGGAGCTAGTTCTGTGTCACCCTAGGTTATAACTGTTGCATGATGAATGCCATCCGACATAATTATCCATCATTGATCCATTGCCTACGAGATTTTCACATATTGACCTTTGCTATGTTACTTTGTCGTTGCTACTGTTACACTTGCTACAAAACTGCTACTATTATTTTTTCCACCGTTATCGTTACTTCCATACTACTTTGCTACTAAATATTTTGCTGTAGATATTAAGTCTTTTAGGTGTGGTTGAATTGACAACTCAGCTGCTAATACTTGAGAATATTCTTTGGCTCCCCTTGTGTCGAATCAATAAATTTGGGTTGAATACTCTATCCTCGAAAACTGTTGTGATCCCCAATACTTGTGGGTTATCAACTATCACCACCCACAACTTCTTTGTGTTCTACTCGTGCATATCACTACGCATAGACATGGCTCAGATGCCACTATTGGGAAATGTTGCACGGTAAACAAAAAAAATTCTACGCACATGCAAGATCTATCCATGGAGATGGATAGCAATGAGAGGGGAG
Source organism: Triticum dicoccoides (assembly GCF_002162155.2). Lineage (NCBI taxonomy): Eukaryota > Viridiplantae > Streptophyta > Magnoliopsida > Poales > Poaceae > Triticum > Triticum dicoccoides. The sequence goes on along the minus strand of NC_041382.1, from coordinate 361,354,392 downwards.
AGTATGTCTACGTACCCTCGTAGACAGTAAAGCGGAAGCGTTTATAAACACGGTTGATGTAGTCGAGATTCTTCGCGATCCAACCGATCAAGTACCGAACGTACGACACATCCGCATTCAACACACGTTCAGCTCGATGACGTCCTTGCCTTCTTGATCCAGCAAGATGGGTGAAGTAGTAGATGAGTTCCGGCAGCACGACGGCGTGGTGACGGTGATGATGAAGCTATCTCCGTAGGGCTTCGCCTAAGCACTCTGAAAATATGATCGAGGGACGAAATTGTGCAGAAGGGTGCCGCACATGGCTAAGAGATTGTCGTGGTTA
>NC_041382.1:361328346-361353536 GCF_002162155.2 Triticum dicoccoides | reverse complement strand
GCACCATCACGAACCAGCCCCGCTATCATCCCCCATCAAGATCCCGCGCCGCCTCCGCCCACCAACAGGATCCCCGGCCGCTCCCTCTACCATCGCGGCTATTTCCTGGCGACTGCTCCGGCAGCTCCCTCTACCCATGTTGCTGGTCTACGGTGGCTCCTTCCCGGGCTAGCCTCCCCACCATGGTGGCTCCTCCCCCCTGTTGGCTTTCCCCGCCATTGCTCCTCCTCCTTGGGGCTTCTCCCCCAGCTCCCACCCTGTATTGCCTCCAGCCGCCGCCATGGACTGCTCCCTGGCGTCGTCGTCATCTCCCACGCGCTACAGCCTCGGGTCAACTTTCCTCGATGCGGACGACTGCGCATAGTCCTCTCATCTACATCTCTCCGTCGTCCATCCCCTCCCTATTGTTCTCTGTGTGTGTTCTTGCATGATTTTGGTGTTCAGTGTGCTTGCGTACAGCATCCCAAAATGAACAGCAAGCGCCAGTTTCAGTCGATGTCTGAACATGGTGGCCTTGTGGCTGCAATTTACTGATGATAGAAGTTTAGAGAAACCAAGTTGAGCATGTCAAAAAATAGGGCGAGTTGCTGCAGACGTGGAGATCAGATCAATGTGTGCAACTATAGAAGTTCAACCATGGCGCCGAGCACTCGCATGGCGGGCGAGCGCTAATGTAACAGGAAATAGGATGTGGCTATATATGAGCGGGCCAACGCTGGATGGCGCAGATGGGATCCTGGACCCCCATCGCACGCGCTTTAGGTGTGTCCTCCGCAAAGTAGTTGTTGGTACTACTAAGCTGATAGAAAGAAGATTCAGATAGTCTTATACCCTGAAAAGTTCAGACAAAAATAACATAAAAAAGAGAGACGGTTTTTTTTAGTGTTCGGTAGTAACTGGAGAGAGGAAATGGATAAGAAATGAAGTTGTGGTCGAGAAAAAGGCCACTGATTTTCACATGGCGCACCATTCAGTTGGCTATGAGATGTAAAATCTACCTTCATTATTTATTCTTAATCAAACTTAGCTAGGAAATTACTCTCTTTCTCTCTCCAATCGATTCTCATCTAATGGATGCATGCACTAATTCCTACTAGTCTCTACTTATTCTTAATCAAACTTAGCTAGGAAATTACTCTCTCTTTCTCTCTCCAATCGATTCTCATCTAATGGATGCATGTACTGATTCCTACTAGTCTCTATAATTGTTTTTTACCTTATATATTCGTACAAGTTTTTTAATGTACTTTCCCTCTTTTAGAAAACCTAGAAGTTCAAATTTAAATAACATAGAAAATCAATGTTTATTACAAAACCAAAAAGGTCAAAATAAAGAAATAGAGCAGTTCAAGAAGTTCAACCAGGGAAAAGATGTCCAAAGATGTACAAAGTAAAAAAAAGCAGTTGTGAGCAACGTTAAATTGTTGTTTCTTATTTTAGCTAAATGAAAGTTGGTGAGCAGTAATTTTGAAGCGGATTTTTACATTCCCCATCCACTAGTCCAAATGTCAAATAGGCTGTTACAACAGAAGACAGAATCGTACGTTTGCTCTCACGTACTGGCGCTGTCCGGGACAGCGACAGACATAGCGTAACTGCTGGCGGCGCGCAGGCTGGGCGAGGGAGAACGCAAGGAATCCAGTCCAGTGGTGGAGCTACGAAATCATGTGGTTTGATCGGTCGCTGCCGCGTTCATGGCCGGCACACCATGTAGACACGCTAGCATGCGTTGGAGGCGTACCCATGTGTCATGGGGGCCGACATAATTCAGCCGGTTTTCAAGCAGTAGTGGAGGTCACAATTTATTCCACCTCTTAATTGACGCACACATGAACAGACGAAGAAAGGTTGTCATGTGATGTTAAGGTTGGTGCTCGTTAGTACCAGCGATTGCCACTAACAGCTTATCTAAATGCACACTGGTGGTGTGCCGTGTTGTAACTCTTCCGATGGAGAGGAAAATGTACAGGCAAGAACATCGGAAATATCCGGCAGCTTGGAAAGCTAGCTCGGCATGATTGTTGGTGCCAAGTGCATGGCCAAGAATAGCGGGAATTAGAGAACACTCCGGTCTTATGTTTGTGTGATTTGGCCTCTAAATTATACAAGCTGCTGATGAACTTCATTTACATCTCTGAGTCTTTTCTAAGTACATGCATTAGCAGCCAGAGCCAGAGTGTTCTCGTGTTTTTTTTGCCACGTATAGGCAGCTTCTCTCTGTTCTTGTGGCACAAACGCCTAGCTGAAGAGAAATTCAAAGAAGGTCGATCCATTCTTGTTTCTCGCCCCACCCGATTAGCTTCAATGCAAATTTGTGTATATCCGGTTGCATGAAAAGAAGCTTGTGCAGGATACATGTGTCGCTGTGTGCAGAAGTTCTCATTTTGGATGCCATACCATGCAAGAAATGTTGCTCATGTGCTAGTGCCATGGAAAAGTTGGAGCTTTTTTGAATTGTCCTTTGTGTAATACTATTACATTGACGTTCAAATTAAAAAAATGATCATTTCAAAAACTATAAAAAACCTTTCCTCGTTTCTAAAAAAAACCTACAGGTCCAGATTAAAAAGACGAAGAAGTTCAATGCTTATTACAAACCCAAAGAAGGTCAAATTAAAAATAAGCATCTCAAACAATTTTATAAAAAATAATTTTCTGTGTTAAAATAAACCTAGAAGTTCAAATTTAAAAATGGAGCGGCTCGATGTCTATCAAAAAGTTGGATTTTTCTAATTACTAAAAGAAATAAAACCAGGAAGTCCAAATTAAAAAGATGGAGAAGTTCGATGATTATAGAAAACTCGGATTTTCCTCTTTATCAAACAATAGAAACAAGAACTTCAAATATTAAATAACAAGAAGTTCAACTTTTAAAAATAGAGCGCTTCAAAATTTCATAAAAAAGTTTAAGAAAAAACCAGGAAGTCTGTATTAAAAAGATGGAGAAGTTTGATGGTTATAGAAAACTTAGATTTCCCTCATTATTAAAGAACGGAAACAAGAAGTTCAAAAATAAAATAACAAGAAGTTCAACTTTTAATAATACAGCGCTTCAAAGTTTCATAAAAAAATTAAGAAAATAAAACCTGGAAGTCCATATTAAAAAGATGGAGAAGTTCGATGATTATAGAAAACTCAGATTTTCCTCGTTATTAAAGAATGGAAACAAGAAGTTCAAAAAATAAAATAACAAGAAGTTTAACTTTTAAAAATGGAGCGCTTCAAAATTCACAAAAAAAGGATTAAGAAATTCAGATTGATATTTATAAAAAACTTAGATATTTTCACGTAACCGAGAGAAGTTCAGGTTGATAAACTATCAGAAGTTCACGTTCTACACGGTGTGCATTTTGTATTAAAAAGAATAAAAATGCAAAGGCTAAATTTGTTGTCGTTATAAGTTCAAGTACTCCGTCGGAGAAAGTTCAAAAAATTATTGTGAGAGAGATTTGTACAACAAGAATATCATTTGTGTAACACTGACGAATGGATGAGAAAATTACAAATGAAAATACGTCATAGAAGTTCAACGTAAAAACAGTATGAAGTTCATCGACTACACTGAATGAATTTTAGATGAAAAACTTTTAAAATTGTCGCGAGTATGAAAAGATGATCAACACGGGAAACTTGCGTGCTTACAGCAGCTTTCCATCGGTATATCACCTGCTCAATTCCGGCGAATGGATGGAGAGTTACGAGCAAGTGGATGGAGACCTACGAGCAAAAAATCACGTGAAAAACAGAGTGAAGTTTAGGTACACGCGCCGAGAAGTTCAGGTTCTTCACGCGGTGCATTTTCGAAGAATCTGTTTCACGATAAAGGCAGAACGCATGATCCCGCCGTTTTCGAAATTACTTGAAAACGGCTAGGAATCAGAGAAAACCATCAACATGAAAAAGTTTCGCATTTTCCGTAGCTTTTCAGCGGTATATTATTTGCCCTATTCCGATAAAGTTTGTAGAAATTACGGCAAAAATACATTTTTAACCATTTTCAAAACTGACATAAAGCCGTAATGAATTAGGAGAAACAATATATACAAAACCGTTTTGCATTTCTTCAAGTTTTCCAACGCCATATCATTTGCTGCATTTGGACGTACGGTTAAAAAATTAGCTCGAAAATACGAACTCGGTGGAAATTGTACCGTTTTCTAAATTACTTTTAAACAATTCAAAATTAGAAAAAACTTTTAACATAAAAAAGTAGCGCATTTTCATAAGCTTTTAAACGCCATATTATTTGCCTCAATTGGATTAGCCATTTAGAAATGGCATCGAAAATACGAATTCGGGTGTTCGGTTTGCGAAATTTTATGATTTTCCGAATTACTCTTTAACCGTAGGGAATTAGAGAAAACTTTCAACATGTGGAAGGAGAGGTTTTGCAGCAGCTATCCAACGCCATATTATTTGCCTCATTCCGATAAACGGTTTAAAAATGCGATCGAAAATACGATTCACGTTTTTATATGAAGAAATAACGGTTTTCAAAACTGCTCTTATACCACTTACATTTTGCCAAAAATTTAACTTGGGTCATGATACTGATGTCCATAGCTTTCCAATGGTATATCGCAAGCCCCATTTGGGCAATGTTGGCGGAAGTTCAACCTAGTTTACAGGGAAGGTCAGGCGCATTACTCGGGAAGTTCATGTTGTGATCAGAATATTATTCTGATCCCGTGATCAGAATAGTGTTTATATATATATATAGGTTGGGGGAGGAGAGGCAGCCAGGGGCGTGCCAAGGGTGGCCGTCGGCCCCCTTGGGCTCCTACCCTATGCCCCCCTACCTTGTTTGCACAAGGGGGAAGGAAGGGGGAAGCCGACTCCCCCCTTTCCTTCTCTCCCCAAGGGCTGCAGCCTTAGGAGGGGCGCGCCAGCCCCTTGTGGGCTGGTGTGTCCCCCCCCTTTGGCCCATATGGCCCATTAACCTCCCGGGGGTTCCCGGAACCCCTTCCTGTGATCCGCTGACTACCACAACCTCCTGAAACTCTTCCGGTGTACAAATAGCATTGTCCTATATATCAATCTTTACCTTCAGACCATTCCAGAGCTCCTCGTCATGTATGTGATCTTATTCGGGACTTCGAACAACATTCGGTCACCAAATCACATAACTCATATAATACTATATGGTCAACAAACGGTAAGCGTGCAGACCATACGGGTTCGAGAACTATGTAGACATGACCGAGACACCTCTCTAGTCAATAACCAATAGCGGAACCTGGATGCTCATATTGGTTCCTACATATTCTATGAAGATCTTTATCGGTCGAACCTTACGACAACATACGAAATTCCCTTTGTTTGTCGGTATGTTACTTGCCCGAGATTTGATCGTCAGTATCTTCATACCTAGTTCAATCTCATTACCGGCAAGTCTATTTACTTGTTTTGTAGTACATCATCTCGTAACTAACTCCTTAGTCATTTTTCTTGCAAGCTTCTTGTGATTTGTTTTACCGAGAGGGCCCAGAGATACCTCTTCGATACACGGAGTGACAAATCCTAATCTTGATCCATACCAACTCAACAGACACCTTGGGAGATACCTGTAGAGCATCTTTATGATCACCCAGTTATGTTGTGACGTTTGATAGCACACAAGGTATTCCTCCGGTATTCGGGAGTTGTATGATCTCATAGTCGAAGAATATGTATTTGACATTAAGAAAGCAATAGCAATAAACTGAACGATCATATCCTAAGCTAAAGGATGGGTCTTATCCATCACATCATTCTCCTAATGATGTGATCTTGTTATTAAGTGACAACACATGTCTATGGTTAGGAAACCTTAACCATCTTTGATCAACAAGCTAGTCTAGTAGAGGCTTACTAGGGACACGGTATTTGTTTATGTATCCACACATGTATCTAAGTTTCCGATCAATACAGTTCTAGCATGAATAATAAACCTTTATCATGAATAAGGAAATATAATAATAACAGCTTTATTATTGCCTCTAGGGCATATTTCCATCAAAATGGCCAAGTCAAAGGGACAATCATTTGGCCTCCGGCAGTGTTGGAATCTATTGGAAGGTGGCCAAAAGTGGAAATGGGTGAATGATGTCTCTCCACTGGGAAGTGTAGCAATTCGTCTCGGGACATGGAAGATGGTGAAGATGATGATGGTGATGGAGAGGAAATGGTGTCTAGAAGTCTTAGTTTGATGTCTAACATGGGACACCCCGAGGAAAGGAATGAAGCAAAGGATAACTCAAGAGAGAAAGTGAGATGGAGGGGATGAAAAAAAGATTGGTTTCCTAATGAGGACAAGGAACGAGTACCTAAAGAGGGGGAAGCAAAAAATATGAAGATGGAAGAGAAGAATATGCATTAGAAGAGGGCAATATGGGATGCTATGCAAGAGAGAGGGCAGCATGAAGAAGGATGGAGGCATGTAGGCTCAAAATTGAGAAGCATCTGGCGGCAGCTAAATGGATAGCCAAGGAGAATCAGTTCATTATGTTGGATGTGAACTCCATGGAACCAATGGCATGCGAATTTTTGGAGAAGATACAAATGTCGATGATACATTCTAAGGATGTCGGAGGGGACGATGCACACACCGACAACATATGATTGACTCATGTCATCGGTTAAATGTATTTGTTCATGCAACCTATTCAAATTATATGCATGACTGATTTTGAAATGGTATGATAAAACATTTGATTATAGAGGCAATCAATATTTTTTGCCAGGAAAAGATAGGTTATTCATTCCATAGCCAAAGAGTTCCAATCGGCTGAAACAAGCTCAGCGACACAAGTAAGGGGTTGGTTGTAACACCCTCAATGCGACTATATCTCCCAAGTGTCAAGGCACGACTTAGAGGCATAATCGCATTGAAGGCATATGTCGCAAGTTAGGCAATCTTCACAACATCCCATGTAATATAGATAATAAAAGGGGGAGATAACATAGTTGGCTTACACTCGCCACGTCAATCAAGTACATAAATAACATTACATCATCCAAACACTCATGGCCCGACTACGGCGCCAAAATAAAAGATAACCCAACAAGCCACACGGTCCCGATCACCCCCAACTGGGCACCACTACTGATCATCAGGAAAGGAAACATAGTAACGTTGAGAGTCTTCGTCGAACTCCCACTTGAGCTCAAACGCGTCTCCTGGAGCGGAATCATCGGGCCCTGCATCTGGTGTAATAGTAGTCTATGAGCCACAGGGACTCAGCAATCTCGCACCCTCGCGATCAAGACTATTTAAGCTTATAGGTAAGGCAAGGTACAAATATATGTGGAGCTGCAGCAAGCGACTAGCATATATGGTGGCTAACTTATTCGCAAAAGAGAGCGAGAAGAGGAGGCAAAGCGCGAGCGAGAAACTAGAGGATAACCTGCGCAAACATTACTCCAACACCGTGTCCACTTCCCGGACTCCGCCGAGAAGAGGCCATCACGGTAACACATCAGTTGATTCATTTTAATTAAGTTAAGGTTCAAGTTATCTACAACCGGACATTAACAAATTCCCATCTGCCCATAACCGCGGGCATGGCTTTCGAAAGTTCAAATCCCTGCAGGGGAGTCCCAACTTAGACCATGACAAGCTCTCACGGTCAACGAAGGAATAGACCTCCTCCCAAGACGATCCGATCGGACTCGGGATCTCGGTTCTTCAAGACACTTCAACAGGTTAAAACAAGACCAGCAACACCGCCCAAATGTGCTGACAAATCCCAATAGGAGCTGCACATATCTCTTTCTCAGGGCACACTCAGATTGTCTTAGGTACGGGTAGGCCAGCCCAGAGTTGCCCCTGGTGGCCACCGGCAGCTGACAGGTGGACCAACACTCAGAGGAGCACTGGCCCGGGGGGGTTTAAAATAAGATGACCCTCGGGCTCTGAAAACCCAAGGGAAAAAGAGGCTAGGTGGCAAATGGTAAAACCAAGGTTGGGCATTGCTGGAAAAGCTTTAATCAAGGCGAACTATCAAGGGGTTCCCATTATAACCCAACCGCGTAAGGAACGCAAAATCCGGGAACATAACACCGATATGACGGAAACTAGGGCGGCAAGAGTGGAACAAAACACTAGGCGAGAGGCCGAGCCTTCCACCCTTTACCAAGTATATAGATGCATTAAGATAACAAGATAATATAATGATATCCCAACAAGTAAATAAATGTTCCAACAAGGAACGGCCTCCAATCTTCACCTGCAACTAGCAACGCTATAAGAGGGGCTGAGCAAAGCGGTAACATAGCCAATCAACGGTTTGCTAGGACATGGTGGGTTAGAGGTTTGACATGGCAACTTGGGAGGCTTGAAAGCAAGTGGTAGGCATCGTAGCATTGGCATAGAAAAAGAGCGAGCAATCTAGCATAGCAAAGATAGTAGTGATTTCGAGGGTATGATCATCTTGCCTGCACAGTTGTCAGAGTTGACTGGATCCTCGAAAGCAAACTCAACGGGCTCCTCGTTAGCGAACTCGTCTCCCGGCTCTACCCAAACAAGACAAACAAGAAACAAGGACACAAATCAACCACGTGCAACTCAAACAACATGATGCAAAGATGATATGCTATGCGGGATGCGATGCGGGATGCATATGCAAGATGTGACAGGAAATGCAAGAACCTGACCTCAACATGGAAATTCAAGTGTGCCACTGGAAAAATGAGATGAAATCGCTTGAAAACGATATAAAGAACGCCGGAATCGGAGTTACGGTTTGGAAATGGCAAGCGATTCAAATATGACATCGGTCTGCGATTTACAGCAAGTAGCCATCTAAATGCAATGAGAAAAACATGCTACAGCACCCAAACATGACAAAAAAATACATGGCTGGGATGCATTCATGATGCCTAACAAAAGTCTAGCACTGAGCTACGGTCAATTCATCCATTAACAGGTTCAAACAAGCATGACAAAAATGCATATGGCAAACAGATTTCAGACTTAGTGAAATCAACACTTGTCTGGAATTTCAGATCAGGTAGCTCTCTTCGGAGCAACAAAACTACATGCTACAGGACCTGAACATGGCAAAGTAAAGCATGGCATGGAGCTACTCAAAGAGCTTAACAAAAGTCCCTTAGTGACCTTGAGCCAAAAGGGATCAGAAAATACAATTGCAAGCATGTGAACATGGCAAAAACATAATCAGTTATTAGACTTAGAGAAAACTGAAGCATGCTGAAAACAGATATCAAGTAGGCATGTTTACGAGCTCGATGCACTCAATACGGAGCAAGTCATGATAAGCTAAGAATACATCCATCAAGAATACACAAAATTAAAGCTAGACATGGCAAGAATAATAGCATAGCATGCACGGATCAACTACAACATCATCGGCAAAATTGCAAACAAGTTGACAATCTGCCCAGATTCACAAAGTAGCAAAAGTAGAGCTTGATTGACTCAAGCTAGGGTGCTCCATAATTGCAAACAAAGACATGGATGGATAGAGAACTACAAGATTAACAAAACATCCTTACTGATCATCCTCAAAAGAGGCACGGATCACTAGGAAACAACATGAACATATGGCCATATGAGATAAACAGCTCAAGGACTTAGTGGAATTGCCAAGTCCCTGAAATCAGAATTACCAAGTGCACCAATTTGCAAGCTTGTGCTACTCACCACACACATCACAAAAATACATGGGTTGCACCTCTGGAAAGATGGCAAAACCCTTAACAAAACATATGTAGAGCATGAGGGCATATCATGCACACAATAATCATGGCAAAAATGACAAAAAGCTAAATGGAGCAGCAGACCTGACAATTATCTCAAGTAGCCCTCTTCTAACAGCATTTCGGGCATCAAGATGAACTCAAATGAAAATGATGCAATGGAATGAAATGATGTACTCTCTGAGGTAAACATTTTCATATGCTATATGCCCAAATCGGAGCTATGGATGCAAACTTATAGCATAATGAAGATGGGCACTTGAAACTGGAAATCGGGGACTTAGTAGAAAAAAAACACCTCCGGATCTAGGGTTTGACCCGGGCACGCAAAACGAGGATGGCCGGAACACTGTTCACAGGAGGTCGCCGGAGAAGGGCGTGGGGCGGCGCCGGGGAGGTCGGAGGAGGCGGATCCGGTCGGATCCGGTCGCCGGAGCTCCTGCCGGCGACGAGGACAGCGCGGCGAGGAGGCGGGCGATGGCCGAGGCGGAGAGGCGGCGGCGACGGCTCGTCGGCGTTCGGTGGCGCAGGCGCCGACAAAAGGGGAGGCGGCGGCGCGAGGTAGGAGAAGGCTGCGGGGCGACGGTGCGGGCGGCGCGCGCGGATGGGCCCGCGGGGGCCCTGCCTGGGCTCGGCGGGCCGGCGGCGGAGAGAGGCGGCCGGGCGTATAGGGAGGCGCCACATGGTGGCGGTGGGGAGCAGCGGACACATCCGGCCGGACAAAAATTTGTCCGCCGGCGCGTGGAGACGAAGGGGACTAGGGTTTGGAGAGGGGATCCGCGAATTTTCGGGGAGGAGGCTATATTTATAGGTAGAGGGATCTAGGAGAGTCCAAATGAGGTGCGGTTTTCGGCCACGCGATCGTGATCGAACGCTCTAGATGATGGAGAAGGATTAGGTGGGTTTTGGGCCAAATTGGAGGGGTGTTGGGCTACAACACACACGAGGCCTTTTCGGTCCCTCGGTTAACCGTTGGAGTATCAAACGAAGTCCAAATGGTACAAAACTTGACAGGCGGTCTACCGGTAGTAAACCAAGGCCGCTTGGCAAGTCTCGGTCCAATCCGGAAATGTTTAATCCCCACACACGAAAGAAAGGTAGAAATGACCACCGAAGAAGAACGAAGCGCCGGAATGCAAAATGGACAACGGGGAAAATGCTCGAATGCATGAGAGGAACACGTATGCAAATGCAATGCACATGATGACATGATATGAGATGCATGACAACGACAACAACACACGGAGACAAAAACCCGATTCCGAGAAAATAAAATAACTTAATGCCGAAACCGCAAGAGTTGGAGTACAAATTGGGAAAGTTACATCCGGGGTGTTACAACACTCCACCACTACGAAAGGATCTCGTCCCAAGATCTAGGACTGAAAGAACGCCGAGTACTTAGAACGGAGGTGATCCTCGCGTTCCCAGGTAGCTTCATAATCGAAATGGTGTGACCACTTGACTGTGAGAAATTTGATTGACTTGTTGCGAGTCTTGCGTGCAGTCTCTTCAAGAATAGCAACTGGGTGCTCATGATAAGAGAGATCTTCTTGGAGCTCAATGTCCTCGAAGTTGACGGTGCGGTCAGGAGTCTTGAAGCACTTTCGAAGCTGAGAGACATGGAACACGTCATGAACATTTGCAAAGTTTGAAGGAAGCTCGAGTTGATAGGCGAGGTCGCCTCTCTTGCTGACAATCTTGAAAGGTCCCACGTATCTGGGGGCAAGCTTCCCTTTGATACCGAAGCGACGAGTACCTTTCATAGGAGAGACGCGGAGGTAAACATGATCTCCGATCTGGAAAGCCAAATCACGGTGCTTACTATCATAGTAGCTCTTCTGACGGGATTGGGCTGCTTTGAGGTTATCACGAATGACTTTGCACATTTCCTCTACCTCTATGATTAAGTCATTACCCAAAAGCTGACGTTCACCGGTTTCAGACCAGTTGAGAGGGGTACGGCAGTTCCTGCCATACAGAATTTCGAATGGGGCCTTGCCCGAACTTGCTTGAAAACTGTTGTTGTAGGAGAATTCAGCATAAGGAAGGCAATCCTCCCACTTCATGCCGAAGGAGATCACACAAGCCCTGAGCATATCTTCAAGAATCTGGTTGACGCGCTCGACTTGACCGCTAGTTTGAGGATGGAAAGATGTGCTGAAGCCGATGTTGGTGCCCATGGCCTTCTGAAAAGAATCCTAAAACTTGGATGTAAAGATGCTGCCACGGTCTGAAGAGATCACTTGTGGAATACCGTGCAGAGAGACAATCTGAGAGGTATAGAGTTTCGCCAATTGAGCTGCAGTGATTGACTCTTTGATAGGCAGAAAATGAGCCACTTTGGTGAGTTTGTCGATGGCAACGAATATAGCATCATTGCACGTTTGGACTTTGGAAACCCAGTCACGAAGTCCATTTCAATGTGGTCAAACTTCCATTCTGGAATGGCAAGAGGTTGGAGGAGACCAGCTGGCCTTTGGTGTTCTGCCTTCACTCTTCGGCACACATCACATTCATTCATGAATTGAGCAATCTCGCGTTTCATTCGAGTCCACCAATAAGCCTGTTTGAGGCCCTGATACATCTTCGTGCTCCTAGGGTGGATGGAGAGGAGAGAATTGTGAGCCTCATTCATGATCACTTTATGAAGTTCACCTTTGGGTACCACAATACGATCCTCGAAGAAGAGAGTATCCTTGTCATCAAGGCGGTAGCACTTGTACTTGGGTTGACTCTTGGTAATCCCAATCTTCACCTTTTTCACCATAGCATCTAGAAGCTGGGCTTGGCGAATCTGGTCTTCCAAGGTAGGAGAGACTTGAAGGTTGGCGAGGAAACCTTGAGGAACAACTTGCAGATTAAGTTTGCGGAAAGCTTCACAAAGCTCGGGTTGATAAGGCTTGAGAATAAGACTGTTGCAATAAGCCTTCCTGCTCAATGCGTCAGCAATCACATTAGCCTTGCCTGGAGTATACTCGATACTCAGATTATACTCTTGAATCATTTCGACCCATCGAGTTTGCCTGAGGTTGAGATTAGGCTGAGTGAAGATGTACTTGAGACTCTTGTGATCAGTGAAAATGTCCACTTTTCTTCCCAATAAGAGATGTCTCCAAGTCAAAAGAGCATGCACAACTGCCGCCAACTCGAGATCATGAGTGGGGTAGTTCTTCTCATTGGGCTTCAACTGGTGAGAGGTATAAGCAACAACTTTCTTCTCTTGCACCAATACTGCGCCAAGACCTTGGAGAGAGGCATCACAAAAGACCTCGTATGGCTTGGATTCATCAGGCGGAGTCAGAACTGGAGCAGTGATCGATTTCTCTTTCAAGGTGTTGAAAGCAATGTCACACTCCGGAGACCAAACGTACTTGACGTGCTTCTGGAGGAGATTAGAGAGAGGCTTCGCGATCTTAGAAAAGTTTTCAACGAATCTTCGACAATAGCTTGCGAGACCGAGGAAGCTACGGAGTTGCTTCACGTTCTGAGGAGGTTCCCAATTCACAATTGCAGACACCTTCTCAGGATTCACGGCAATGCCCTTGGCAGAGATGATATGACCAAGATAAAGAACCTCATCGAGCCAAAATTCACATTTGGAGAACTTGGCGTAGAACTGATGTTCCCTGAGCTTATCGAGTACCAAACGCAAGTGCTTGGCATGATCTTCCTTGTTCTTGGAGAAAACCAGAATGTCGTCGAGATAGACCAAAACGAAGTCATTGGTGTAGGCGTTGAAGATGAAGTTCATCATGCGAGAGAACGTCGGAGGAGCGTTGACGAGACCAAAAGACATGATAGTGTATTCATATGAACCAAAGCTTGTCCTGAAAGCCATCTTGGGAATATCTTGCTCACGGATTCGAATTTTATGATAACCCATACGGAGATCAAGCTTGGAGAATACTTGGGCACCTTTGAGTTGTTCGAACAGCTCGTTGATGTTGGGAAGTGGGTATTTGTTCTTGATGGTTTTCTTGTTCAATGGACGGTAATCAACACACAGTCGGTCTGTTCCATCCTTCTTCTTCACAAAAAGAACACCACAACCCCATGGAGAAGAACTAGGCCGGATGAGACCCATTTTCTCTTGAATATCGAGTTGCTTCTTCAGCTCCTTCAACTCTTCAGGTCCGAGCTTGTAAGGACGCTTGCACACAGGTTCCGTGCCGGGCTCAAGATCAATAACGAATTCAACTGGCCGGTGCGGAGGCATTCCTGGAAGCTCTTCTGGAAAGACGTCTTGATATTCGCAAACGACTAGAATTTGCGAGATAGCATCCAGTTCACCCTTCTCATTGAGAGAAAACAGACGGATGGTATCATCACGAGCGGCAAAGACAATTACATCCTCAGACGAATGAGTCAATTGAATCTGCCTGGCTGCACAATCAAGCTGAGCTTTGTGCTTAGAAAGCCAATCCATTCCAAGAATAAGATCAATATCTGAGTCACCAAGAACCGTAGGAGAAGATAGAAACTTGTAGTCTCCCAAAGTGATAGTAACATCCGGAGCAATGGAGTTAGCATGCATGTGCCTACCGGGAGATACAACTGCTAATGGACTAGGCAAAATTTGCAAAGCCAAACCATGCTTAGATGAAAACGGTCTCGAGATGAAACAATGCGATGCACCTGTGTCAAAAAGAACTTTTGCAGGAATATCGTTAACTGGAAGGTTACCCATGATGACATCTGATGAATCCTCTGCCTGAGCTGCATTCATCAAGTTAACCTTGGCGTTCTTGGGGTTATGCTTGACCACAGCTGTACTTGCCAATCTGACAGGAGGAGGAGGAGGAAGACGCCTCTGGTTGAAACACTTGTTGGCATAGTGACCCTTCTGTTGGCACTTGTTGCACGTGACCTCTAAAAGCGGACGGTGATACGGAGCACTCGATCTTGGAGCTTGAGATGAAGTCTTGTTCTGAAAGCCAGGGTTGGGTGGGTGGGAAGATCCACTGCCACCTTTGCTCTTCTGCTGATACGACTGACGGAACGGAGGAGGAGGAAGCCAATACTTTTGCTGCTTGGCCACTTGAGTAGAGGAAGAAGGAGTAACATCTCTGACTCGCTTCTTGGAAGCATCACACCTCAACTGAGCAGCCTCTTGCTTCAGTGCCATGTTGTAGAACTCATCGTATCTCAAGGGCTCAAAGAGAACAAGAGCTAGCTGAATTTCTTCTCTGAGACCACCCCTGAACTGGTATATCATGCTCTTCTCATCAGGCACGTCCTGCTTGGCAAAGCGGGCGAGCTTCTGAAACAACTTGTTGTAGTCATAGACAGACAAAGAGCCTTGCTTCAGGTTGCGGAATTCCTCACGCTTGCTTTCAACCACGCTCTGGGGGATATGATGAGCTCGGAAATCTCGACGGAATTCATCCCAAGTAATAACGCGTCCACCTCTGGAATCCTTGTACTGCTGGAACCATTCTGCAGCTTGATCTTTGAGTTGGAAGGAAGCGAACTTGACGAAATCCTCAGGCCTGACATTACTGCACTCGAAATGCTTGCACAGATCCACAAGCCAATCGTCAGCATCGGTTGCCTCAACACAATTGCTGAAAGTCTTTGGCCCATTAGCAAGGAACTGGTTGAGTGTAGCAAAGTGATTCTGATTGTTGCCATGGTTCCCTTGGTTGCCTTGATTGCGCTCTTGGAGAATTTGCATGATCAACTGTGTGTTTGCATTGGTTGCGGCCATCACAGCTTGCCATGCCTCCGGAGGAGGGGGAGGTGGTGGCGGATTAGGATTCGGAGTCGTGCGCGTTGGAGGAGCCATCCTGAAGAGGTTGACATCCATTAGCACATTGATAGACAAATATTGAAGCTGAATCCAACGGAATGAAAATTGCAACATATAGTCTTCACATCCGAACAAAAAGAACGAATGCATTCCTCTTGAAGTGGTCACATATCAATAAATTGAGAAGCCATGTAGAATTAAGGTAGAGAAATAAATCCACAAGGTACGGATCGAGAACGAATAATCGGTAAGAAATCCCAATCTCAAACCAATATCCATGGAAGAAGAACTAGAGCTACAAGAATTCCCACCTATGAAACTCCCGAACCTTTCCAGTTATGCAATCAGGTGTTGGGGATACAGGGAAAGCATAATATCTCACCCAAATCTAGCAAATCCTACATCCAGCTGTATCCATCCTTCAACACATAACCAAGAAACCTTCGGAAACCATCTACCTCAACCTTCGAAAAGCATCTGTTATACAAGTTATGGCGATACTCCCGAACTCCCGCCCCAGTACTGGGTGGCATCGAGGTTATCTCACCAACGAACTACATAAAAGGGATTTTCGATGTCGGCGTACTAAACTCAGGTATTCCAGAACTGCAACGATAAAATTATGACGACAACACCTCAGAGCTCAACTCCCCAGGACACTTCCACAAAACCCCTGATAGGAGGCACCAAGACAATGTTCTCATCATAAAACCATCGGAACGATTCCAAGATACCCGCGTGATCCTAAAAAAATTTAGTGAAATTTGAGAAGAGAAAAGTCAAAACTCTACGTCAGGATGCCTTACCAGAGCGATGAGGAGACTGGGGAGTAAAAAGAATTCCTAAACTCTCTGATATATAATTCCTAAATGACTCAAAACGATCAAGCAATGGGGCTCCTAAGGTCGGGGAAGGCTCTGATTACCAACTTGTAACACCCTCGATGCGACTATATCTTCCACGTGTCGAGGCACGACTTAGAGGCATAATCGCATTGAAGGCATATGTCGCAAGTTAGGCAATCTTCACAACATCCCATGTAATATAGATAATAAAAGGGGAGATAACATAGTTGGCTTACACTCGCCACGTCAATCAAGTACATAAATAACATTACATCATCCAAACACTCATGGCCCGACTACGGCGCCAAAATAAAAGATAACCCAACAAGCGACACGGTCCCGATCACCCCCAACTGGGCACCACTACTGATCATCAGGAAAGGAAACATAGTAACGTTGAGAGTCTTCGTCGAACTCCCACTTGATCTCAAACACGTCTCCCGGAGCGGAATCATCGGGCCCTGCATCTGGTGTAATAGTAGTTTGTGAGCCACAGGGACTCAGCAATCTTGCACCCTCGTGATCAAGACTATTTAAGCTTATAGGTAAGGCAAGGTACAAATATATGTGGAGCTGCAGCAAGCGACTAGCATATATGGTGGCTAACTTATTCGCAAAAGAGAGCGAGAAGAGGAGGCAAAGCGCGAGCGAGAAACTAGAGGACAACCTGCGCAAACATTACTCCAACACCGTGTCCACTTCCCGGACTCCGGCGAGAAGAGGCCATCACGGTAACACACTCAGTTGATTCATTTTAATTAAGTTAAGGTTCAAGTTATCTACAACCGGACATTAACAAATTCCCATCTGCCCATAACTGCGGGCACGACTTTCGAAAGTTCAAATCCCTGCAAGGGAGTCCCAACTTAGCCCATGACAAGCTCTCACGGTCAACGAAGGAATAGACCTCCTCCCAAGACGATCCGATCAGACTCGGGAGCTCGGTTCTTCAAGACACTTCGACTGGTTAAAACAAGACCAGCAACACCGCCCGAATGTGCCGACAAATCCCGATAGGAGCTGCACATATCTCTTTCTCAGGGCACACTCAGATTGTCTTAGGTACGGGTAGGCTAGCCCAGAGTTGCCCCTGGTGGCCACCGGCAGCTGACAGGTGGACCAACACTCAGAGGAGCACTGGCCCTGGGGGGTTAAAATAAAGATGACCCTTGAGTCTGCAGAACCCACGGGAAAGAAAAGGCTAGGAGGCAAATGGTAAAACCAAGGTTGGGCATTGCTGGAAAAGCTTTAATCAAGGCGAACTATCAAGGGGTTTCCATTATAACCCAACCGCGTAAGGAACGCAAAATCCGGGAACATAACACCGATATGACGGAAACTAGGGCGGCAAGAGTGGAACAAAACACTAGGCGAGAGGCCGAGCCTTCCACCCTTTACCAAGTGTATAGATGCATTAAGATAACAAGATAATATAATGATATCCCAACAAGTAAATAAATGTTCCAACAAGGAACGGCCTCCAATCTTCACCTGCAACTAGCAACGCTATAAGAGGGGCTGAGCAAAGCGGTAACATAGCCAATCAACGGTTTGCTAGGACATGGTGGGTTAGAGGTTTGACATGGCAATTTGGGAGGATTGAAAGCAAGTGGTAGGCATCGTAGCATTGGCATAGCAAAAGAGCGAGCAATCTAGCATAGCAAAGATAGTAGTGATTTCGAGGGTATGATCATCTTGCCTGCACAGTTGTCAGAGTTGACTGGATCCTCGAAAGCAAACTCAACGGGCTCCTCGTTAGCGAACTCGTCTCCCGACTCTACCCAAACAAGACAAACAAGTAACAAGCACACAAATCAACCACGTGCAACTCAAACAACATGATGCAAAGATGATATGCTATGCGGGATGCATATGCAAGATGTGACAGGAAATGCAAGAACCTGGCCTCAACTTGGAAATTCAAGTGTTCCACTGGAAAAATGAGATGAAATCTCTTGAAAACGATATAAAGAATGCCGGAATCGGAGTTACGGTTTGGAAATGGCAAGCGATTCAAATATGACACCGGTGTGTGATTTACAGCAAGTAGTCATCTAAATGCAATGAGAAGAACATGCTACAGCACCCAAACATGACAACAAAATACATGGAAGGGATGCATTCATGATGCCTAACAAAAGTCTAGCACTGAGCTACGGCCAATTCATCCATTAACAGGTTCAAACAAGCATGGCAAAAATGCATATGGCAAACAGATTTCAGACTTAGTGAAATCAACACTTGTCTGGAATTTCAGATCAGGTAGCTCTCTTCGGAGCAACAAAACTACATGCTACAGGACCTGAACATGGCAAAGTAAAGCATGGCATGGAGCTACTCAAAGAGCTTAACAAAAGTACCTTAGTGACCTTGAGCCAAAAGGGATCAGAAAATACAATTGCAAGCATGTGAACATGGCAAAAACATAATCAGTTATTAGACTTAGAGAAAACTGAAGCATGCTGAAAACAGATATCAAGTAGGCATGTTTACGAGCTCGATGCACTCAATACGGAGCAAGTCATGATAAGCTAAGCATACATCCATCAAGAATACACAAAATGCAAGCTAGACATGGCAAGAACAATAGCATAGAATGCACGGATCAACTACAACATCATCGGCAAAATTGCAAACAAGTTGACAATCTGCCCAGATTCACGAAGTAGCAAAAGTAGAGCTCGATTGACTCAAGCTAGGATGCTCCATAATTGCAAACAAAGACATAGATGAATAGAGAACTACAAGATTAACAAAACATCCTTACTGATCATCCTCAAAAGAGGCAGGGATCACTAGAAAACAACATGAACATATGGCCATATGAGATAAACAGCTCAAGGACTTAGTGGAATTGCCAAGTCCCTGAAATCAGAATTACCAAGTGCACCACTTTGCAAGCTTGTGCTAGTCACCACACACATCACAAAAATACATGGGTTGCACCTCTGGAAAGATGGCAAAACCCTTAAAAAAACATATGTAGAGCATCAGGGCATATCATGCACACAATAATCATGGCAAAAATGACAAAAAGCTAAATGGAGCAGCAGACCTGACAATTATCTCAAGTAGCCCTCTTCTAACAGCATTTCGGGCATCAAGATGAACTCAAATGAAAATGATGCAATGAAATGAAATGATGTACTCTCTGAGATGAACATTTTCATATGCTATATGCCCAAATCGGAGCTACGGATGCAAAGTTATAGCATGATGAAGATGGGCACTTGAAACTGGAAATCGGGGACTTAGTAGAAAAAAACACCTCCGGATCTAGGGTTTGACCCGGGCACGCAAAACGAGGATGGCCGGAACACTGTTCACCGGAGGTCGCCGGAGAAGGGCGTGGGGCGGCGCCGGGAAGGTCGGAGGAGGCGGATCCGGTCGCCGGACCGGAGCCGAGGACAACGCGGCGAGGAGGCGGACGGTGGCTGAGGCGGAGAGGCGGCGGCGGCTCGTCGGCGTCCGGTGGCGCGGGCGCCGGCAAAAGGGGAGGCGGCGGCGCGAGGTAGGAGAAGGCGGCGGGGCGACGGTGCGGGCGGCGCGCGCGGATGGGCCCGCGGGGGCCCTGCCTGGGCTCGGCGGGCCGGCGGCGGAGAGAGGCAGCCGGGCGTATAGGAAGGCGCCACGTGGCGGCGGCAGGGAGCAGCGAACACGTCCGGCCGGACAGAAATTTTTCCGCCAGCGCGTGGAGACGAAGGGGACTAGGGTTTGGAGAGGGGATCCGTGAATTTTCGGGGAGGAGGCTATATTTATAGGTAGAGGGAGCTAGGAGAGTCCAAATGAGGTGCAGTTTTCGGCCACGCGATCGTGATCGAACGCTCTAGATGATGGAGAAAGATTAGGTGGGTTTTGGGCCAAACTGGAGGGGTGTTGGGCTGCAACACACACGAGGCCTTTTCGGTCCCTCGGTTAACCGTTGGAGTATCAAACGAAGTCCAAATTGTACGAAACTTGACACGCGGTCTACCGGTAGTAAACCAAGGCCGCTTGGCAAGTCTCGGTCCAATCCGGAAATGTTTAATCCCCACACATGAAAGAAAGGTAGAAATGACCACCGGAGGAGAACGAAGCACCGGAATGCAAAACGGACAACGGGGAAAATGCTCGAATGCATGAGAGGAACACGTATGCAAATGCAATGCACATGATGACATGATATGAGATGCATGACAACGACAACAACACACGGAGACAAAAACCCGAACCCGAGAAAATAAAATAACTTAACGCCGAAACGGTAAGAGTTGGAGTACAAATTGGGAAAGTTACATCCGGGGTGTTACATTGGTTAATCTAGCACACTGTGTTATCCTAGCTACGACCAAATTTGCAATCTACAACCTATTTTGTTCAAGAGAAATCTTTATAGGATTAAAAAACCTATCTTCCATCAAGCGTTTGATCTCAGAAATCAAATGTCCATAAGTTGATATGTCCAAAAAGCCTTCCATGATCACGGAAAGAGCAGTGGTGCAATAAGACTAGAGTAACACCGGCGAGGTAGTGTGTTGGATTGTTGAGCCAGTGCACTCATTTATCGCATGTATCTCGGACTCCAAAGCATCATTGCCTAAGTACATCCGTCTGTATGTCGCAAAAATCACGGCACCCTTGTCATCCCTCGAGATCCTACATATGTCAGCAGAATCATCACCTGGAGAAACGAGCCATCCACAGACAAAGTAGCCAAACCAGGTGGATGTGACCATGGTAGGCATGGCGGCTTTGGTTGGGGTTGCACCACATGGCATTCAACGAATACTAGATACTTCCCTTTAATAGCCTCTTTGGCACTAAGCTGACGAACTTGAAGCAATGTGTTGAGGTAGCTGCTCAAGAACAAGCATGACGGCCTCCAAAGGGGGTTAGATTTACCATGAAAGATCTCCTTTCGGAGGTGCCATGCACGATAGATAAGTAGTAAGATCACGCTGCAAGTTCTCCTAAAAATGAAGCAGCCATTCATCACCAGTCCACTTGACGTCGATCCTTTTCAGCAGGGGTCATTAGAGTTGCATCGAATCCCAGAGCGCACCAGCGTTGGGGCAAGCAATAAGAGCATGGAATGTAGATTCTACCTCATTTCCACAAACACTTGAAGCATGGGAACCAATATGCCAATGGTACTTTGCAAGGTTTGTAGGAAGGCCACCTAAGACCACCTTCCAACCAAAAATCTTCATTTATGAGGCACCAAGGCCTTCCATATCGAGCTCGGTAGGAAGGATCATCCTCAGGTCTTGCACTGCTAGCTTTGAAAAAAGTGAACCAACTCATGATCAGACATTGCCAAGTGATACGTCGTTGTAACCAAAAAGGAGCTTGATCTTTCAAGGCCCACGCGATGAACCCCTCAAGCAAAAGGGGTGTGTACAAATTTTAAGAATAGCATCAACATCAACATGACAAAGGACTATTTGAGCAAATCTACCTTCTGAGCTGCATTATGGTCGAGGAAGTCTAATCCCTTATTGAACCGGCAATTACCTTTATGAGAACTGCAGTATAGGGCAGCCCGTGAAGGATCTACGGGTTGTGTCAGGTGCGTATCCCACTACCAACTCTACAAAGCGTCATGTTTTTCACAAGCTCAAGTCCATAAAAAATCCCTTTCCAAACAACCACCAAAGAACTACTAAGTTTAGACCAACAAATATGGTGAATCATCATACATTACCACACACTATAAACCGAGATGCTACCCTGGCCAAGTTTCGCAACATGTAGGAGTACTGTGTTGCGGCATTGCGCGAAAAGATAAAGCAACGGTAAAAGATATCATGCCTCTAATCACCTACAACACTAAGATTCTCAATGAAAATGCATCAACTTGTCAGAGCAAGTCAAGTTGAAAAAAGAACAAAGACTAGCTATTGTGTAGTCAAGCTGGACGTGCACAAGGCATATGATCGAGTCGAGTGGGGATTTCTATATATGATGATGAGAAGGCTTGGTTTTCATGATAATTTTGTGGAGTTGATTATGGTAGGTGTCCGATCTATGAAATACAGAGTAAGATATAATGATCAGGAGAAATGGGGGTTTGTGCCATCTAGGAGTCCCTTATCACCATATGCGTTCCACATATGTGCAGAAGATTTGTCGAGTTTGTTGGCTCACCAAGAGGAGGTTTGTGGCATAGAAGGATAAAGTTGTGCAGGGGTGCACCATCATTTTCACATTTATTATTCATTGATGATTCCATGATTTTTCACATTTATTATATGTTGATGATTCCTTGATCCTTATGAAAGCAGATTTAAATAATGCAACTCGATGAGACAGCTCTTGACCAATACTGTGCAAGTTCTAGACAATTGGTGAGTGAAGGGAAATGCAGCATTTATTTCAGTCCAAGTGTGGAGGTGCAAACAAAAGCAAGTTTGTGTGTACAACTGAATATAATGACAGAGGCTTTATCAGAAAAGTATCTCGATTTGCCTGCTATGGTTGGAGTGGACATAAGTGATAGTTTTGCCTATTTGGTGGAGAGGGTGATTGCTCGGCTAAACGGTTGGAAGGAGAAATTTCTATCTCTGGGAGCTAAAGAATCGTACTTAAAGCGGTTATTTAGTCTCTGCTAGTTTTCCCAATGGGGGTGTTTAAGATCGCAAAGAAAATATGGAAGGAATTTGCAAATGGCATCGCTAGCTTTTGGTGGGTGACGAAGAGGAGTAGAAGAGGATGCATTGCTTGGCATGGTGGTGAATGTGCATACCAAAAAATGAGGGTGGAATGGGCTTCCATGACCTTCATGCTTTTAACCTTGCAATGTTGGCTAAGTGTAGCGACCAGACCTCAAACGGTCCAATCTCTATGCTCAGTTGTCATCCCTGGATCAGTAATGCTGACACCACACAATACTTGAAGGATTTATAACAGAGTAGCAATCACACACTTATTACATCGAGTGTCTCAAAAGAGAACTTATTAAAATAAATATGGCTTAAGGCCATCTAATAACGATAACAGCGGAAATCTTGGAAGGTAAGTGAGTCCATCAACTCCAACGACATCACTGAGTATAGAACCATGACCTAAAAGCACCTTAATCATCGTCTGAAAAGTCTGCAACATTAACATTGCAGCCCGAAATGGGTCAGCACATGGAATATGCTGGCAAAGTAACACATAGAGAGTAATGGAATGAAATAGGCTATTCTATATGCATATTTGGCTGGTGGAAAGCTCTATGGTTACAGTTTTGCGTAAAGCCATTTTTTCCCTACTGCAAAGGAATAAATTTTATTTAACTATCAGGGTAGTTGTTAAACATTGAGAATGGTTGACAGCATTCTCAATCCCAATTAAACATCATCATTAAACAAAACCCAACAAAATTAATTTTAGAGTAACATGTTGAGATACACATGAAAATCCAGGTACTAGATACTCAAGATGTCCATAACCGGGGACACGGCTAATCATGATTAGTTTAAACACTCTGCAGAGGTTTGCGCACTTTTCCCCACAAGACTCGATTGCCTCCGTTTGGTTTCTCGCACTACATGGTGTTTGAGAAATGGATGACCGAGACATAGTCTTTCAGAAGTGCTAGCACCTTACGATCGGGTAGACCGTTACACCTACTTTCCCCTACATCTGCTAGTCTACCACTGTAAGAGTTCTCACAACTTAATCAACTATGAAAGAGCCCATAATAGCTTGTGGCTGCACACGGAAGTTTCTAGCATGAATAATCTCATGATCCCTTTGAGCCTGGGTGGCAGTCCATAAAGAAAAACAGGCAATCGCTGCAATACCCAGGTACCTCAATCCACCCAGATGTGTATTTAAGTTGCCACCTTAAATAAACCATTAATTAACAATCTCACATATGTCATGGATACACTCAGCCAATCCACGTCTACTAGCATAGCATGGCATAATAAGCAAACTAGAAGTAACTCCCAAAGGTTTGATAATAACAGGTAATAGGTACTACCTCAACTACTTCCCAAACCTATAATTTAATTAGATCCTAATCATGCAATGTGTGAGGATTGATCTAATGCAATAAAACAGGGTAATGGGAAAGCATGATCAAAGTGTTACTTGCCTTGCTGATGATCCGGGAAACCTAGCGATTCGAAGTAGCAAGTGGCGCACTCCGGGTACTCTATCGCAAACAAACAAGCATACTCCCTCCTTCCATCTATATAGGGCCTAATGCGTTTTTCAAGACATCCTTTGACTATTGACAAGATTAATAATACATGACATGCATAATGTGAAAATTATATTATTGAAAACTCCTTTCACATACGAATTTGACAACATGCTTTGTGTAAGTTGCATGTCATATATTATTGCTCTAACATTTGGTCAAAGATAGCCTTGAAAAACGTATTAGGCCCTATATAGATGGAAGGAGGGAGTACAATAAGTACTCAACTAATGCACAGGTAAAACTCAAATAAGAGAACTAACCAGAAAGTTCAACTTAAGAACTCCGGTTGGCAAAAAGAATCAAATCGAACGAAGCAACGAAAGACAAACGGCAAAAGAAACACGCTTCGTTTATTATTCTGGATCTAGGGCAATTTTTACAGTGGCAAAAACTTGTTTGAATTGGTTAAACGGAAAGAGGGTTTCGAGATGAAACTCCAGGCGCTTGAATCGTCTGATTCCGATAAACGAGCGAAAAGTTAGACTAAAACGAAAATCGGATCAGAAATCGCGATCAAAAAAATCACGGATTTAATCCGAGAAAAAGAAAAACGACGAACGTTCGTTAAAACGAACGAATGGACGAATGCACGCTAAATAAATAAACCGGAAAAATCGATCTATTTAAAAAATCGAAACTAAAAAAACTAAACAAAACCCACCGAAAACCGATCGGTTTTCTAAAAAAAACTGGTGGCGAAAAAAACTACCTCCGGCGG
>NC_041382.1:361322358-361327633 GCF_002162155.2 Triticum dicoccoides | reverse complement strand
GGCGGCGCTGCGTGGGGCGGCGGCGAGGTGCGGCATGGGCGGCGGCGGCGGCGCGGCCTAGGGTTAGGGTTTCGGGGCGGGGCGCGGCTTGGGCTGGCCTCGGGGCCTCAGGGCGCTATTTGAAGGCCGGCCGGGCCAAGTGTCCTAGTCGGACACGGCCCGGTTAGGTCGGTTCATTTTTTTTTCTTTTTTTTAAATAATTACGCTAGGAAAAAAAGGAAATACTAAACGGACTCCAAAAATCCCGAAATAAATTTTCCCCGGCTTCTAAAATCAAGCCGCACAAGATGAACATTTATTTGGAGTCTAAATGCAATTTTGAAAAACGCGTATTTTTCCCTAATACAAATAAAATAGCAAATAAAACCAAAAAAATCTTATTTGATTTTTTTATTAAATCCTCAATATTTATTTATTTTGGGGAAGTCATTTTATTCCCTCTCTCATATTTTTGTAATAGAAATAATTGAAGATAAAATAAATAAAATCAAATGATCCTATTTTCAAAATTTGAGAAAACTCAAATATGAAAATAACGAAATCCCCAACTCTCTTCAAGGGTCCTTGAGTTGCGTAGAATTTCTAGGATCAACCAGAATGCAACAAAATATGATATGCAATGATGAACTAGTGTATAACATTCCAAATTGAAAATTTGGGATGTTACACTAAGTAATGCTGGAGATTGATCTCTAATCCAGATACGTTATGTGCACATGTGCTTTGCGTGAAATACTATCTGGATGGTAATATTTTGAAGCTAGGATCTTCCTTTACTTGGCAGTCTATTATTTCATATTTGGCGTGTTGGGACAGGATCGGAAACCAATATATGGAATGACTGCTAGGTGAAAAACGGCCCAACTAGAAAGGTTTTGACACCAAAGGGAGCTTGTTTGCTATCTAAAGTGTAAGAATTGATTGATCCGTACTCATGAGAGTGGGATGAAACACTCATCAGAAACATGTTCTCCCTACAGATGATGAGAGGATTTTGAGAATTCCACTGAATGTTTGGATTTTGTAGCATGGAACTTTACTATGGCATATGCATTTACAGTTCGCTCGCTGTACTATGTAGAGTGGCACCACCAGCATGATTGTAACGCCTCTACAATTAAGCTACAGTGATCTCACCCTAATGATGGCATGTCACCATGTTTGCTAATCTAAATTATCACTTAATTAAAACTCAAGTCAAATTCAAATTTAAATTGCAAGTTAAAATTAATATTTCTTAAAACAGTAAAACAAAAATGTCGGTAGTATTCTAAATATTCCCCAAGCATTTTTCATGTAGAATCCAACACCATTTGGTTTTCTGAAATTGACCCTAGCAACAAATTGGTGTACCAACAACAACAAAACAAGCCTATTTAATTCCAAACGTAAGTTTGGGTGTTTCCAAATGGACTGAGACTTTATGTGCTGCCTTTTCATATTGCTAGTTAAATTATGTGCCAAGTTTGAACTAGAGAAAAAATCATTTGGTGCCTTAAAGAAATACAAAACAGAGACTAGAATAGAAAACAGAAAAAGAATAAAGAAAAGAACAAACTGGCACTGGGCCACAAGTGCACAGTGCACGGCCCAGCCCAACTCCCCCCTCTCCTTCTATCTCTGTTCATTGAACAGAGCCGTGGCAGCCATCCATGACGCCACGGCCGCACCAGGATGTGTGGCGGCCACCCGACATCTCTCCGACGCCTACAAGACCTGCCCCGCGGGACGCGGCCCCCCGAACCCTAGATCGGCATTTTTCCCTCACTCCCTCGCTTTATTCATGTCGTTTGATGACCAACGCCACCGTCCCTATGGCCTCCTCTGCAGGGACGAATTCAAGGGGGCGAGGGGGGGGGCTAGACCCCCCCTGACGAACTTGTTTCACCTCAATAGCGATTAGGGAGGCTGGTATTTAGACAGTGTTTTGACTCGATTTTCCTCAATTCGCCCCCCTGTCCGGCTGTCGCGCATAACCACGTGAAACCCCCAGGGCCGGCCCATGTACACTACATAGGAGATCAAAACCAAGAAAAAAGAAAAGCCCACTATCAAGGAGAAAAGGGGCTAGGGTCCATTGGTCCTGGGAATTGCGGCTACAGCAGCACGTACACAACCGCTTTGATTCTCTACTGCTACGATCGTCATGATTTTAGCACCACCAATCTTCCCAACTGTCATGCGGTCCAATCTCCATCCATTGCTCGCCGTAGTAGACCCTACCGTCGCGATCGGCAAGGCTCCTCGTGAAGGAGAGGAGGACGGCAAATGTGCTCCAACCTCCCAGCAAGAGTTCCAAGAGAGCGATCCAGATCCATGGTAGCTGCACCTGCACAGTTAAGTCCCTTCTTCATCTCTTGACCTTTAATATGTTCAAATTTGTGTGGTTGTCCCATAAAAAATCTACAAACATCAGAAATTAATTACAACCTATTGGTTGTCCTTATATTGTTATACTCTTGTATAGATATGACGAGGAAGAGAAAATGAAAAATGTTTGCCAAGAGCATATGCGTCCAAATGTCCAACCCTACAGACCCCAATCGATCATTCCTCTCAGCCAGCAAAGGGATTATCAAAAGCACCACCACCATGAGCGACCACGGAGACGACGATGCACGCCATTCTCAATAATTAACATTAGATTCAAAACTCTGTTTTTTGTTGGTTAATGTGAATGATAATTAATTGATTAACATGAAAATCAGAGTTGGTCAATTCAACATAGTACCGTATGCCAAATTATGTAATATAACTAATTTAGATACATTTTTTTGATGTCAAAGATGAATTTTCATAATAATTTTGTAGTCTTTAGCTGTTCAAACTAACAAAAATACGAGTCCGAGTTTATGTTTCTTTGCACACTTTAAACTTCTGATTGATCATCTGGTGCTCATCATTCTATAAGAGCTCAAGTCTGAAGCTCGCCCCCCCCCATGTGATGCGGAGCATCTCAATGTCATTCCCATGGACCCAACTATATCTCCTACGACACCACTCGGACCCATGACACGAGCACGCGCAAGAGCTCTTGAAACCGAGATGACATCTCTCTCACAATTCCACTTCGATGCACATGAGACATGGCTACTACCTCATATGGACACATTATGCATACTCAGGTATCAAGGAGAAGCTAAGGAGCGAGGAGAAGAAGGAGAGGAAGATGGACGTGAAGACGGAGACGAAGAAGAAGGGGTGCAGAAAAAGTCCCAGCCACCGGACGACCGGCCGGGACCGGACGTCCGGTGCCTGAAGCATCAGCCGAGCCCCGGTGTAGCGACCCGACCTCAAACAGTCAAGTCTCTGTGCTTCAGTGTCATCCCTGGATCAGTAAAACTGACACACATAGTACTCGAAGGATTTATAACAGAGTAGCAATCACACACTTATTACATGGATGTCTCAAGAGAGAACTTATTACAATAAATATGGCTTAAGGCCATCTAATATGATAACAGCGGAAGGCTTGGAAGATAAAGTGAGTCCATCAACTCCAACGGCATAGCCGAGTGCATGACAAATGACCTATCACGTCTTACTCCTCGTCTGAAAAGTCTGCAACATAATACATTGCAGCCCGAAAACGGGTCAACACATGGAATATGCTGGCAATGTAACACAGTAGAGCAATGAATAGATAAATGCTATCACTACATGCATATATGGCTGGTGGAGGCTCTATGGTTACATGGTTTTTGCGAAAGCTAATTTTTTCCTACAACAAAGCAATAAGTTTTTATTTAACTATCATGGTAGTTGAAACACTTGAGAATGGTACCCCTATCTCAATCCCAATTAAAAGTAATTATCAACCCAACAAATTAATTTAGAGTGATGAGATATAGTAGGATAATCCAAGTACTAGATACTCAAGTTGTCCATAACTGGGGACACAACTAACCATGATTAGTTTGTACACTCTGCAGAGGTTTGCGCACTTTTCCCCACAAGACTCGATCTCCTCCGTTGGAATTCTCGCACTACATGATGTTTGAGAAACGGATGACCGAGACATAGTCTTTCAAAAGCATTAACTCTTTACTCCGGGTGGACAGTTACACCTACTTTCAATCTACATCTGCTAGCCCACCACTGAAAGAGGTCACGCAACTTACTCCACTATGCTAGAGCACATAATGTCTTGTGGCTGCACATGGAAGTTTCTAGCATTAATAATCTCATGATCCCTTTGAGCCTGGGTGGCGGACCTTAGGAGGATCGCACGGTAAATCCCCGGGATCTCCTAGGACAACACTGGTATATCCCCGGGTGCCCAAAACAAGCAATCCACCCAGATGTGTATTAAAGTTGCCACCTTAAGTTGAACGATTAATTAAAAATCTCACATCTGTCATGGATCTCTCAAATCATACCACGTCTATGAGCATAGCATAGCAATATAAGCATAACGTAGAAGTAACTCCCAAGGTTTGAATAAAAGGGCAATAGGTTCTACCTCATCATATACTTCTCAATAACCACAAGTTAATCACATCCTAATCATGCAATGTTTGGGGATTGAAACTAATGCATAAAAACTAGGTATGAAAGAAATATGATCAATGTGTTACTTGCCTTGCTGATGATCTACAAATCCTAAAGACTCGTAGTAGCACCTTCGCACTCCGGGTGTTCTATCACAAACAAACAATAGCATACATAAGCAATCAAGCAAAGATGCACGGTTAAATCTCAAATAAGAAGAACTAACCAGAAAGTTCAACATAAGAACTCCGGTTTGCAAAAAGAATCAAATCAAACTAAACAATGAAACTCAAACTGCGAAAGAAACAAGATCCGGTTACTAATTTGGACTAAAGTCAAATTTTACAGTACCAAAATCTTGTTCAAGTTAGTTAAACGAAAATAGGGCTTCGAGACGAAGATCCAGGCGCTTGAATCGCCTAATTCCGATAAACGAGCGAAAAGATATACTAGATCGAAAATTAGGGCAGATATAGCGATCGAAAATAATCGCGGAAAACCCTGGAAAAAGAAAAATTGTCGAACAGGCTAACAAACGAGCGTTCTCTGTCTGCGGCTAACGGGTGAATGGTATTCATTAAAGCGAACGTACGGACGAACGTCCGCAAAATAAGTAAACCGACGGAAAACCGAACCGATCTAATAAATTAAACCGGAAACTAAAAGAAAACCGGGGTTAACCGTGGAAAACCGACCGGTCAACGGCGGGGTCAACGGCGAGATCCGACGCGGCGGTGGCGGCTTCGGCGACGGCGGGTGGGTGGCGGCGCGGCGGCGGTGGGTG